>NC_041393.1:676250579-676259398 GCF_002162155.2 Triticum dicoccoides | reverse complement strand
ATGCCTTCACGAAGCGTTTCCACAGCGTCATCTTTGCAAGAAGGAGGTGCGGGAATGGGGATCGGGATTCGTGGATTCGGGGGCTGCCGGCACTAGAGCAGACGAGCCGGCAAAGCTTAAGGAGGACTTAAGTAGACCGAGAATTTTTCATGGAAAACGATTCCTACAAAACATCTGTATGTGATGTTGTAGATATTTTATTAGATGTGAAAGACGAATTTGGACTAAAGTGGCAACGGATGGTGTTTTACATGTATGAGAAAATTTGTAGTACTAATACAACTGTCATGTCAAATTTTGGAAAATTACAAGGGTCATTTGACCTTTTAAGACATTTAAGTGATTTTCTAGCCATTTAATGACCGTAATTGAAATTTGAACTACATGTACATGCAGCAGCTAACCAAAACGTTTTGAAAAGTCATATTTTGTGTACTTGTGTGCGATTTAATTCCATGTGCAGTAAATTGGAAGGAATTTTCAAACATATTGGTCTAACGGCTATTACGCAATTAAGCATGGAGTGACATGGCATTTAAATTCCAAAAAAATAAGAACATGAAACGTTGCTTGATGTAATGTCATACCACCAAGATGATGTGGTACAAAAATTGTCCTGTTTGATGAAAGTTTGGACACACACCCCTCACAAACCGGAGCAACTCACTAGAAGGCTTGTGGTTCCCAGAGGGAACAATGAATGTTTAATGATGAATGGCAGATAGCTTCCTCTTACGACCTTCAAATTTTTTCTACGTATAATATGCACTGATACTAACTGTCATGTAAAAATTTGGAAAATCTCAGGGGTTATTTGACCTTTTGAAGACATTTAAGTGATTTTCTAGCCATTTAATGATAGTAATTTAAATTTGAACTATATGTACATGCAACGGCTAACCACAATGGTTTGAAAAATCATGTTTTGTGTACTTGTGTGCGAGTTAATTCCATGTGTAGTAAATTAGAAGGAATTTTCAAACATATTGGTCTCACGGCATGGACACATGCATGGAGTGCCATGGCATTTTAATTCCAAAAAATTTAAAAATGATTAGGAAAACATGAAACTTTGCTTGATGTAATGTCATGCCACCAAGATGATGTGATACAAAAATGGCCTATTTGATGAATGTTTGGACACACACCCCTCACAAATCGGAGCAACTCACTAGAAGGCTCGTGGTTCCCAGAGGGAATAATGCATGTTTGATGACGAACAACATATAGCTTCCTCTTATGGCCTTCAAAAATTTTCTATGTGTAATGTGCACTGATACAAAGTGTCATGTGAAAATTTGGAAAATTTCAGGGGTCATTTGACCTTTTGAAGACATTTAAGTGATTTCCTAGCCATTTAATGACCGTAATTCTAATTTGAACTAGATGTACATGCAACGACTAACCATAATGGTTTGAAAAATCATATTTGTGTACTTGTGTGCGAGCTAATTCCATGTGCAGTAAATTAGAAGGATTTTTTCAAACATATTGTTCTCACGGCATGGACACATGCATGGAGTGCCATGGCATTTGAATTCCAAAAAAATTAAAAAATGATCAGGAAAACATGAAACCTTGCTTAATGTAATGTCATGCCACCAAGATGATGTGGTACAAAAATTGGTCTATTTGACGAAAGTTTGGACACACACCCTCACAAACCGGAGCAACTCACTAGAAGGCTTGTGGTTTCGAGAGGGAACAATGCATATTTGATGACGAGCGGCAGATAGCTTCCTCTTATGGCCTTCAAATTTTTTGTACGTGTAATGTGCACTGATACAAACTGTCATGTGAAAATTTGGAAAACTTCAGGGGTCATTTGACCTTTTGAAGACATTTAAGTGATTTCCTAGCCATTTAATGACCGTAATTCAAATTTGAACTAGATGTACATGCAACGGCTAACCTTAACGGTTTGAAAAATAATATTTGTGTACTTGTGTGCGAGTTAATTCCATGTGAAGTAAGTTATAAGGAATTTTGAAACATATTGGTCTCACAGCATGGACACATGTACATGCATGGAGTGCCATGGCATTTTTATTCCAAAAAATTAAAAAAATGATCAGAAAAATGAAACCTTGCTTGATGTAATTTCATGCCACCAAGATGATGTGGTACAGAAATTGGCTTGCTTGACAAAAGTTTGCACACACATCCTCACAAATCGGAGCAACTTATTAGAAGGCTCGTGGTTCTGAGAGGGAACAATGCATGTTTAATGACGAATGGCAGATAGCATCCTCTTACGGCCTTCAAATTTTTTGTACGTGTAATGTGCACTGATACAAACTGTCATGTGAAAATTTGGAAAACTTCAGGGGTCATTTGACCTTTTGAAGACATTTAAGTGATTTCCTAGCCATTTAATGACCGTAATTCAAATTTGAGCTAGAAGTACATGCAACGGCTAACCATAACAGTTTGAAAAATCATATTTGTGTACTTGTGTGCGAGATAATTCCATGTGCAGTAAATTAGAAGGAATTTTCAAACATATTGGTCATACAGCATGGACACATGTACATGCATGGAGTGCTATGGAATTTTTATTCCAAACAATTAAAAAATGATCAGAAAAACATGAAACCTTGCTTGACGTAATGTCATGCCACCAAGATGATGTGGTACAAAAATTGGTCTGTTTGACAAAAGTTTGGACACACACCCCTTACAAATCGGAGCAACTCACTAGAAGGCTTGTGGTTCCGAGAAGGGAACAATGCATGTTTGATGACGAACGACAGATAGCTTCCTCTTACGGTCTTCAATTTTTTCTACGTGTAACGTGCATTAATACAACTGTTGTGTGAAAATTTGGAAAATTTCAGGGGTCATTTGACCTTCTGATGACATTTAAGTGATTTTCTAGCCATTTAATGACCGTAATTCAAATTTGAACTACATCTACATGCAAGAGCTAACCATAACGGTTCAAAAAATCATATTTGTGTACTTGTGTGCGAGTTAAAAAATCATCAGATGTTGTAAATATCTGGTATTCAAAAAAGAAAATGTAAAATATGGCAAGACAACCGGCCCCACACAATTGGCACGCTATTTCATGCCTCGAGGATTGGAAGGTGAGTGACGGGCTTTATTAGTCAGACACGGTTCTGCATTAGGAACCGTCAGCTATTAAGTTCACACACGGATTTTGCTGCGGGAATCATGTGTAATTCACACTATAGTACTCGTAAATTCTGGCGACCGGTGCGTGTACTGTTCCCGTCGATCTAGATTCCGGGCGCCAATAAATACTACCTTGCTCACGTAGTCCCACCTGCATTCTCATCTAGATCCTTCCCTTGGTCACCCTCTCTCTCTCTCTCTCAAATCTCTGCCATGGCGCTGCCGATCTACCCATGCGCCAATGAGGAGTCGCCACCCCCTGAGGCCGCTCACTCGAAGAGCAGCGACAAGGACACCTACGCGCTTCCGGACGAGGTTGCGCCGGCCCCCCAAACTTTGGATTGGTTTTGGGGCCAGTACGATCTTTGTCTTTGGAAGTCGCTACCGCCGGCTGAGAAATCCAGGCAAGTGGCTTTCAAGAAGGAGATGGCGGAGGAGGATGCCAGGTACCAGGCAACCTGTGAAGCCCGTGATGTCGCCTGGAAAAAGGAGGCAGCAGAGCTTTGGGGGCGGGCGCGTCATCGTGCGGAGGAGGTGTATGAAGATGGGTACTTCGCGAGGAAGGCCAGTGGCGCTAGGCGCCTCGTCAATGCGTGGAGCTGGGCCGATATGCTCCAGTGTGCCACCGACGAGGAGCTCCGGTGGGTGCCCAACGAAATGGCAAGATCTTTCGTGCACGTCCGCCTGCAAGAGGCATATCGGCACATCAAGCGCTGCGAGGCGGAGGAGGCGGAGTACTGCCTCCGCTCTAGGAAGACGCCACACACCAGGGAGCTGCTGGCGAGGGGCTGCCGAAATACTAGACCGAGGAGGGATTATTAATTTTAGTATTGTTCGTTTTCAATTTTATGCATTGTACCTAGTAGTTAAGTATCATCACGTATATGTGATGATATTATATATATTCTGTGATGAACTAATGAACAATTAATATTATATATATTATGAATTCTATTTTCTATCTATTTTTGTATACTAATTTGAATCTATCTGTTATCATGCACATATACAGAATGGAAAGTGTATAAACACACATTGAAACAAAACATATAAGAACGGAAAATAGAGTACACACAATGAAACAGAGCAATAAATAGAGCAGTAGTATGATTGCTGTGAATACATAGCTATCCACGTCAAAACGACTCTAAAAAATAAAACGCTTCCATGAGACCATGACCAGTAGCCCTTGCATACGGTAGCTCTTGGCTCTACCTGAACTCGTGCAGGTGTTCGTCCAAGCGGTCGACACGCTCGCGGTACATCTGGAACGCGATCTCGAGCTCCAAGTTCGCTATTTCATCGGAGATCACCACCTCGAGGATGCGACGACCATGTTCCTCTACTGCCCCCAGGTGGACACCTGGGCCAAGGAGGCGGCCGATTCTACCGACCAGCACGTTGGCATCGAGCAGGCCGCGGGCAAGGCCAACAACATAACTCATGCGAACAGCGAGGCGGGCGTCCGGTGCAAGTATGGCGCGGCCGACCTCTAGTGCAAGTACGACGCAGAGGGCTTGTGCCCACTCCTGGCGAGGAATGGGGGTACTGACGGGACGTGTACCCAGCTGCGACGCCCTGTCGACAACAGGCAAGCACCGATAGATCCGCTCTTGCTATGTAGTGCGCCACACCGCACCTCTTGCTCTGCGGCACTCCAACGCTCTCGCCGTGCGGCAAGCCGCAGCCTATCGGCGCGGACACGCCTAGCTTGCTCTACGGCACACCATCGATCATGTTGTGCGGCGAGCTGCAGTCGCGCTGACATGCCTATCTTGATCCGCGGCGCTGAAGCGCCTTGCGTGAAAGGTCTGCTCAACCCTGGCGATGACGCGCATCACAGCATCGTCCATTGTGTTGCCCGGGAGCGTCGTGGCCTCGACAGGCCGTGGCGCCTTCTGGTTTTCCTCGTCGACGAGGTTGATGGCAAAGGCGGCACTTTGGTGCATTGGCATGCTTGGAAAAGGTGATCTTAGCGCCTAGGTTTTTGTGCAATATCGCTGGGTGGCGGGAAACAGGTGAGGAAATGGCAGGAAATGGTGGCGTGTTCATAGAACGCCATCAATTAATGGAAACTTAGCATATAAGGAACATCGAGCTAGCACAAGAAGTAGATGATGATGAGATGAACACGGACCACACTAGGGAACCCGTCGATGATGAATTAATCAATCGCAAACGGTTGTACACTAGCAAGTGTTTGCCCACAACACACACGGCTTATTCCATCACAAACAGGTTGGATGGATCAACTGTATGCCACATATACACATTGTCAAAAATAATGCGATAGACCTTCTATAACATATGTTAAAAAATGAAATAAAAATAATAAACAAGGACCTCGAGGTTAAATTAGCTGAGGGAATGGGTCATTTTGGTCATTTGAACCGAAATGACCCATCCTATCAGTTAATTTAACATCAACACAACTTCCCATCCAGTCATCCAGCTGATGGCTGCTCCAGCCTGAGCACACTTAACTTGAGAGTTCTCTTAGATGAGCTACTGGTGGAGCAGCTAGTCCTTGCTGGTATAGGATGTCTCTTCGCATCCTTATGGCGTATCCGGATGACTGCCCGTCCCCCAATGGCCAATACATGTTGTGTAGACAGAGCAAATCACATACGTCTTATTAGGAGCAATCGTCTGTGTTATTATCGGTCTTCGCACACATTTCTGATTATAGACCTGTTTGCCGCGTATCACACACATCTTGTTATATTGAACCGTTTCTGTTCTCTTCTCTCAACACAAACAGTTCATCCGAGTGAACCGCGTGCTGTATATCACACACACCTTTATCTGGCTGATTGTTTCTTTTATGTTGCCTAATCACAAACAGTTCATCCGAGTGAACCATATGTTGTGTATCGCACGCGCCTTCATCTGGCTGCCCGTTTCTTTTGTTCCTCCTCATCGCAAACAGTTAATTGAACTGAACTGTATGCCCTGCATCACACACGCAACTAAAATCTGAACCGTGTTTGATGCATCCGTCATCGCAAATGTTTTGCACATTTTGACGGTTTTCTTACACCACCGTTTGTGATTATTGCATCGCACACAGTTTCTCGAAGGGTCTCCAATCGTAGTGTCGCGTTAGCAGCATCCTGTAGTAGTGCTTGTCGGGAGGTGTGCTGCACCAAAGATCATTTGCAATGTTTAGTTAGCATGATGCAACTGAAATGTGAATACTAGTAACTAATGACCATTCAAATGAAACTCACTGTATCCGCTATACCAATCTGGGGCATCGGCGGAGGGGTCTGGCCGGTTTTCTTGCACACGAACTGCACATTTTGTTTTCACGGGTCAGTCATATTAGTTAGTAATGAAATGAACATTACATGCATGATTTGGCTAGTATGCGGGAGAAACTTACCATGAGGAGCTCGTATAGGGCCCGGTGACCCGTGTCATTCCGGTTCCTCTCCGCCTCCAGTAGATTAGCCATCCTCTCCTCCAACTCCCTCTCCCTTTGCACCGCCTGCCTGTTTGCCTCCGCCAGAAGCTCCTGGGCCCTAGCCTCGATGGCGATCTCCATTAGCCGTGGTCGAGGCCTCATCTCAGGAAGAGACCTCGTCTGGCGCTTCTTGATCTCCGGGAGACTTCTAGGACAACGTATCAGTCCATCCCCAATGGCTACCGAGCCATGTTTCCTCCCATCACCAGATAGCATCACGAGCTCAAGATGAAAAGGACTCTGGCTCGGGTTGAAGTCCTCCCCTTTCATCTTCTTCCGAAAGTCTCTGTACCTCATGAGCTTGTTGTGGGAGGAGATGTTTGTGAAGCTCTCTGGATGATCGAGGTCATCCTCCGAGAATGCCTTGGCCTTCTTGAATGGGGCACTATGAGCCATGGCATAGAGGTCGTACAACGGTGGCACCTCCTTGTTGTGTCACGCCTAAAAGAGAGGAATAGGGTAAATTAGTTAAAGGGCTGAAGCTAGCATGAAGAATGAAATTGCATGAATCATTTAAGGGCTCGAACCACATACCCAGTGATCCCCGTACTCAAACAGGTTGTAGATCCCTTGATGGTGTGGCACACCTTCCATTTGGGCACGCTTATCCCTGGCCTTGTTGTGGATGGCTAGCCATTGGGGAGAGCACCACTCATCCACCAACCTCTCCCAACACCCATCCTATCCGCGTGCCATCTCGGGGGCACCTAAGTTAGACAAAGAGAAATTTCAGCGCTACGCCTACGAATCAAATCAAGGAAACTAAGTACAAGGCCTTAAGAATAGGTAATTACCTTCATGTACTTCTCCTTACTCAGATACTTGCCGCGGCACTTCTTCTTCTGCCTCCTGATGTTAGTCGAGGCGTAGTAGTCTCGAACAGCCTGCACCCGAGCCTCGTGCCGTAAGTTTTGAAGTAGGCGCTTGCACTCGGCTTCAAGAACCATAGCCGCGTCCGCCTCGTGTTCCTCAAGACACCTGTAGAAGGTCTACAATGAAACAAGACAACACTAATCATTAGTACAATCACTAGGTATTGTTGATTTTTAATTCTGTAAAGGACAAATTACCCAAAACTGCCGTCTCACAATGTCGGCCACCGTCTCGCACACGACACCATCGACCATCTCCCTCGGCGGGGTCAGGGCAGCCTCGTACAGCTCCTAGGTCAGTGCTAGTTGTGGAACCTCACCCTCACCGGGCAATGTGACCCACCCCGGGAAGTGGTGCCGGCAAAGCACACCAAGGAGCTGGTTGGGCCTGCGGACATGATCTGCGTGTATCCAACCCCTGCAGTATGACAAGGCCAACACATTAGATATTAATTTGAAGAAACATGAAGGCAAAAGGTTAAAAAAAGTAAATGCACTTACTTCTCCCTATTAAGCCGAATCAACCACCTCTGTTCGCGGGTCGCCAGCACGGACGGGAGCTTAGTACCACCATGCTGGTAGACCTTCTTGACCTACTCAACAAGCTCGCCCTTGCTGTAGCTATCGTCGAAAAAGGTCTCCTCGACACCATCAGCATGGCTGCTAGTCTCCGGAGTCACGTGGGACGAAGACTCTGGGACCTGAGTCTCCTGGGAGAAAGACTCTGGGACCCGAGTCTTGTCGGACGTAGGCTCGGCGACCCAAGGCTCGTCGAACTAAGGCTCGTGGACCGGAGTCCGAGACGGGTCCAGGTCAGACGGGTCCACCTGAGATGGAGCACTCCGGTGGTCCAGAGAATCAGCGTGGGGTGGCGGCGAGGAAGGCACAACAGCCTTCCTACGTCTCCCAGCGCCACGTCCACCTCTACCTCCACCCCTCTTCATCTTCCCCCGACCTCTCCCGCCCGAAGAAGAATCGCCCACCGAAGGTGCTGGGGGTGTCTGCATGTTGTCTACCAGCGCTCTCCGAAGGTGCTAGGGTGGAATAACAACACACCTCCCAACACACGCCATGGAAGGAGGCTCGGAGAGCTCTCGACCCGCCCCCACCATCTATCAACACATGCAATGACAAAGAGTGAATGAAATTAGTACAACATAAACATAATAAAAAATTTAAGTGTGTATCATCATCATGAACATATTAAAAAATTGAATACCTAATAACATAAACTAATTAATAATATATATATGTACATAATAATAATACATGTGTCGGGAGTCGGGGTGTCGGTGTGTCGTGTCGGGGTGCTGTGTCGGGGTCGGGGGGTGCCGTGTCGGGGT
>NC_041393.1:676225637-676250193 GCF_002162155.2 Triticum dicoccoides | reverse complement strand
GTCGAGGGTCGGGGTGTCGTGTCAGGGGTTGGGGTGTCGTGTTGGGGGTCCAGGTGTCGTTGGTGTCGTGTCGGGGTGTCGAGGCAGTCTCGGGGTGTCGTGTCGGGGGTCGGGGTGTCGGTGGTGTCTTGTCGGGGTGCTGTGTCGGGGTCGGGGGTGCTTGACTGCTAGCTGGTGGAGCAGCACCATGTTGTGATCAGGGCTGATAGGAGGAGTGGGAATCATTGGTACACCATTGGCGTCATTGACTGGCTCTTCATCTCCCTCTGGCATGTTGTTCTCATGGAAATCAACATCTTCCCAAATGCCACCAAAAGGTGCAAACTAATGGTTTCTGCACTTGATGCTCCAAAGAAACTTGAAGGACAAATAGTGATTGCTGCTAGATGCCAGATGATGGAAGTTAATGATGAATTTGGCAATATAAAAAAATGTCTATTCACAGTCTGTACTGAAGAAACACCTGCTCGATTCGTCAGCAACTGCACCATCACTGAACTTTCTAATCAACCTGATGTTATGGAATCTGCTTATGTAACCCAGTCCAATCTTATTCAACCTCTAGAAGCAGTTCCTACTATCCCATCAAACTAATTAACCTAGAAAATCAAACTAACCTAGAAAATCAAACTAACCTAGAAAATCAAACTAACCTTTTTTGACTATAAACAGTAGGGTAAACACCTCACTGCAATTTTTATAAATAGGAAAGAACAAAAGGTCCAGAGTAACAAATAATAAAAGGCAGCAAGGGCTTGAGAAAAGCCCCGTAGAAAAGAATAAAGAAAGAAGAAGAAGAAAAAGAAGAGAAAAACAAAGAAACTACAATAATAGAAGAAACAACAAAACTAAGACTAAGGCTAAGAAAGCAAGAACTAGAGACCTAGGCAGAAAGCTGGGCTGCCAAAGAAAAAGGAAAAAAAAGCTATCCTTGAAGATCCAGCCATGAGATGAATTGATTGGCATGTTTTGGTCTTATCCTGTCCTTGAGTAGCTTCAGCTCCATCAAATAAATGTGCTTCCATCCTTGAAATGTGGGGTGAATATGTTCAAAGATTTTGTTATTTCTGGAAATCCAGATAGCCCAGGAGGAGAGTATTATTATGTCCATGAAGAAGGGAAGTCCCAGCTTTTCCTTGATATCCTGGAAGGCCTCTAGGATAGATAAGTTTGGTGATCTAGATGGACAAATGTGATCCCAACATCTCTTAGCAAATGAGCATCCCCAAAACAAATGATACAGAGTTTCCTCCTCTTGGCATCCTTTGAGAGCATAGTTATAGTCTTCTAGAACAAATGTTTTCCTTCTCAGAAGATTTCTTGTATTGAGTCTGTCATGTAAGAGCATCCAGAAGAACATTTTGTGTTTAGGTTGGCAGGAGGAATTCCAAATCCAGTTGAAGTGTGGTGGGGTTTGCTTGAAACCAATCATGACATTGTAAGCCTTTGCTGAAGAAAAATGATCATTACCCCAGATATAGCTCCATGTGTTTGTGAAGTTCTGGTACTGTGATTGCCTCATAGAGTAGCACATTTCTTCAAGCTGTAAGAATTGTTCATGGGCCTCCATTGACAATGGAAGGTGGAATAGGTCTTCCAGGTATTCTGTGGCAGGAACCTGCTACACTGTAAGTCTGTGATTAACCACAAAAGAGAAAAGATGAGGGAACTTATGCTGCAAGAGATCCTCAGTCCATAAATCATTCCAAAAATAAGCACTTCTGCCATCACCCAAGTTGCACCTTGCTAAAGCTTTAAACTGTTGAATTAATTGCAAGTTTTCCTTCCACCGGAAAGATCCCACTAACTCATCTCCTGGCAATTTGTTTTCAGAGTAATGAGTTTTCCAAATCAATTGTACCCAGGGAATGTCATGTCTGTTATAGAATCTATGCAAGTTTTTTATAAGTAGTGCCTTTTTCTCTGTGAAAATATCCATGACTCCTAGCCCTCCTTGATTCTTTGGCCTACAAACAGTGGTCCGTTTCACTAGAGCTGGTCTATGATCTTCCATATCTGGGCCTCTCCACAAGCAGTTTCTGAATTATTTGAATATCTGTTACTTAATAGTAACTGGTACATCCAAACAGCTCATGAAGAATAGTGTGAGTGATTTTAGAACAGATTTAACCATTAACAATCTGCCTGCATAGGTCATAAATGTGGCAATACCAGCCAATCTTTTTGCAACCCTATTAACTAGTGGGAGACATTGTTCCACTGTTGGTTTGTGAAGTCATAAAGGAAGCCCAAGGTATGTGAATGGAAAGTGTCCCATCTGACAATTCAGAGTTCCAGAAAAGATTTGTGCCCTCTCCTCTTGAATATTAATAGGTACCGTGATAGATTTCTGATAATTTACTTTGAGACCAGTGGCAGAAGCAAAAGTGTTTAGTAGGGCTTTAAGACATATCAGTTGTCTAGAATCATCTTGCATTATTAACAAAGTGTCATCTACATACTGAACAATTGGAAAATCAGGGAGGAGTTAATTTGCAGAGGTGCATGAAGGAGGCCTACTCCCATTGCTTTATTGATGACTGATTGAAGAAGGTCTGCAGCTATGACAACATCAGCGGGGATAGAGGATCTCCTTGTGGTACTCCCCTTCTACATTATATTTTTTTACCAGGCACTCCATTCAACATCACAGCAGTTAAGGCAGAGTTAAAGATCATTTTTATCCATGATATCCACTTATTGCCAAAACCTTTAGCTCTGAGGATGTCTATAATTGCTTGATGTTCAATGGTATCAAATGCTTTTTCAAAGTCTAGTTTTAGCACAAGCAATTATTGTCTAGATTTCAGACATTGATGAATGTATTCAGAACTGCCATGATGTTGTTTTATGTGTAGAAAAGAAAAGTTCTCGGGATATCCTAAAAATCCACGGAGGCACTTTTTGGAAAATATAAAAAATATTGGCAAAAGAATCAAGACCAGGGGGCCCACACCCTGTCCACGAGACAGGGGGGCGCCCCTCCCCCTGGGCGCGCCCCCCTATCTCGTGGGCCCCTGGACCTCCACCGACCTCAACTCCAACTCCATATATTCACGTTCGGGGAGAAAAAAATCAGAGAGAAAGTTTCATTGCGTTTTACGATGCGGAGCCGCCGCCAAGCCCTAATCTCTCTCGGGAGGGCTGATCTGGAGTCCATTCGGGGCTCCGGAGAGGGGGATTCGTCGCCGTCGTCATCATCAACCATCCTCCATCACCAATTTCATGATGCTCACCGCCGTGTGTGAGTAATTCCATCGTAGGCTTGTTTGACGGTGATGGTTTGGATGAGATTTACCATGTAATCAAGTTAGTTTTGGTAGGGTTTGATCCCTAGTATCCACTATGTTTTGAGATTGATGTTGCTATGACTTTGCTATGCTTAATGCTTGTCACTAGGGCCCGAGTGCCATGATTTCAGATCTGAACCTATTATGTTTTCATGAATATATGTGTGTTCTTGATCCTATCTTGCAAGCCTATAGTCACCTATTATGTGTTATGATCCAACAACCCCGAAGTGACAATAATCAGGATACTTCTCGGTGATGACCGTAGTTTGAGGAGTTCATGTATTCACTATGTGCTAATGCTTTGTTCCGGATCTCTATTAAAAGGAGGCCTTAATATCCCTTAGTTTCCACTAGGACCCCGCTGCCACGGGAGGGTAGGACAAAAGATGTCATGCAAGTTCTTTTCCATAAGCACGTATGACTATTTACGGAATACATGCCTACATTACATTGATGAACTGGAGCTAGTTCTGCGTCACCCTATGTTATAGCTATTACATGAGGAATCGCATCCGGCATAATTATCCATCATTGATCCATTGCCTACGAGCTTTTCATATACTGTTCTTCGCTTATTTACTTTTCCGTTGCTACTGTTACAACTACTATGAAAACCCAAAAACTATTATCTTTACTTTTGCTACTGTTACCTTTATTATCATATTACTTTGCTACTAAATACTTTCCTGCTGATATTAAGTTATCCAGGTGTGGTTGAATTGACAACTCAACTGCTAATACTCAAGAATATTCTTTGGCTCCCCTTGTGTCGAATCAATAAATTTGGGTTGCATACTTTACCCTCGAAAGCTGTTGCGATCCCCTACACTTGTGGGTTATCAGGGGTCGGCGGTAGCGGGTGAGGGATTCCTGGATAAGGGGTTATCCGGACAGCCGGACTATGTACTTTGGCCGGATTATTGGACTATGAAGATACAAGATTGTAGACTTCGCCCCGTGTCCGGATGGGACTCTCCTTTGCGTGGAAGGCAAGATTGGTGATTCGGATGTAGATCTCCTTCTCTGTAACCGACTCTGTGTAACCCTAGCCCCCTCCGGTGTCCATATAAACTGGAGGGTTTAGTCCGTAGGACAACAACAATCATATCATAGGCTAGCTTCTAGGGTTTAGCCTCTCCGATCTCGTGGTAGATCAACTCTTGTAATACTCATATCATCAAGATCAATCAAGCAGGAAG
Organism: Triticum dicoccoides; assembly: GCF_002162155.2. Classification (NCBI taxonomy): domain Eukaryota; kingdom Viridiplantae; phylum Streptophyta; class Magnoliopsida; order Poales; family Poaceae; genus Triticum; species Triticum dicoccoides. The sequence continues at coordinate 676,245,701 of NC_041393.1, read as the reverse complement.
TAGGGTATTACCTCCATCGAGAGGGCCTGACCCTGGGTAGAACATCGTGTCCCCTGTCTCCTGTTACCATTAGCCTTAGACGCATAGTTCGGGACCCCCTACCCGAGATCCGCCGGTTTTGACACTGACATTGGTGCTTTCATTGAGAGTTCCTCTGTGTCGTCGCTGTAAGGCTCGATGGCTCCCCCAACCTTCAACAACGCAGTCCAGGGTGAGACTTTTCTCCCCGGACAAATCTTCGTGTTTGGCGGCTTCGCACTGCGGGCCAACTCGCTTGGCCATCTGGAGCAGATCGACAGCTACGCCCCTGGCCATCAGGTCAGGTTTGGGAACTTGAATTACACAGCCGATATCCGCGGAGACTTGATCCTCGACAGATTCGGGCCTACACCGGGAGTGCCGAACAGTCACGATGAGCATGACTTAGATCTACTACCGGACAATATTCGGGATATCGCCCCTGCAGCCGCTCCGGACTTAAATCTGGGGCAGATCGCGTTGATCGAGGATGGGTGGATGAACCCCGCCACGGAGGCCGCGTACTCTCCGGTGGTAGAGCCGAACACAGACTCCGCCATTAAGGAGATCGATCTGCATCACCGGAGCCCCGGACCAGTGTCCGGACGTAGGCTCCGAACCGCGAGCGCCCCGGCCCATCAAGTCCGATTGGGCTCCAATAATGGAGTTCACCGCCACGGATATCTTTCAGCACTCCCCCTTTGGCAATGTGCTAAATTCATTTAGATCTCTCTCTCTCTCTGTCAGGAGATTCCTGGCCGAACTATGTTCGGCTCGAGTGGGAAGCAGGCGACGAAGAAATTCGTTACCCACCCACCACCCACTTCATAGCCACGGTCGATGATTTGACCAACGTGCTTAACTTCGACTCCGAAGACATCGACGGTATAAACGACGATGCGGGAGAAGAACAGGAACCACCACCCACAGGGCGCTGGACTGCCACCTCTTCATATGATATATATATATATATATATATATATATATGGTGGATACCCCCAAAGAAAACAATGGTGATGAGGCAACAAGAGATAACCCCTCAGTGAAGAAATCAAAGCATGGGTGTCATCAGCGCGGCCCTAAGCCCCGCCACAGCAACACCGGCACTGGAGGAGAAAACAATCCAGATAGTGCCGAAGAGGAATATAATCCTGATCAGCCTACCTTCGATCAGGCCGAACAAGAACACGGGTAGGTCAGCCCAGATGAATAGGCGACGGACGGATACTTGGAGGACGACAACTACATGCCTCCCTCCGAAGGCGAGGTGAGCCTCGATGACAACGAATTCGGCGTACCGGAGGATCCCATTGAGCAGGAGCGCTTTAAGCGCCGGCTTATAGCCACTGCAAGAAGACTGAAAAAGAAGCAGCAGCAGCCCCAAGCTGATCAAGATCTGGTCGCAGACAGATGGACTGAGGTCCTGGCGGCCGAGGAATACGGACTCGAGCCCCCCATCAGGGGATACCCAAAGCACAAGTCGCTAGAGGAAGAGGCTAAAGAGCCTGCACTACCAGCACAAGATGAGGCTGACCGGCCACCTCGTGGCCGGGATAAAACGATGTACCAGCCTGCACCCCCACGCCGGTTCCCTACGGCCCGGAGCAATACGCAGGACCTGCGAGACACATTGGAAAACAACGCAGGACAACCAAGATCGATCTACGGATCACGAGGGCGCGCCACAACACATGGCGATGACCATCATGCCGATTACACTAATAATAAATCCGGCTGGGCCGAACATAACCGACTAGACCTAGCCGGACTGCGTCGTGACATAGCCCGGCACAGAGGTGCCGCACACCCCCTCTGCTTCATTGATGAAGTAATGGATCATGAATTCCCAGAAGGGTTTAAACCTGTCAACATTGAGTCATACGATGGCACAACAGACCCCGCGGTGTGGATTGAAGATTTCCTTCTCCACATTCACATGGCTCGCGGTGATGACCTACATGCCATCAAGTATCTCGCCCTCAAGCTTAAAGGGACAGCCAGACATTGGTTGAATAGCCTGCCTGCAAACTCCATTGGCAGTTGGGAAAATCTTGAGGACGCATTCCTCGACAACTTCCAGGGCACCTATGTGCGACCACTGGATGCTGATGACTTAAGTCACATTACCCAACAGCCTGGAGAGTCAGGCAGAAAATTCTGGACTCGGTTCCTAACTAAAAAGAACAAAATTGTCGACTGTCCAGACGCCGAGGCCCTGGCGGCCTTTAAGAATAATATCCACGACGAGTGGCCCGCCTGACACCTCGGTCAAGAAAAGCCGAAGTCTATGGCGGCCCTCACGACACTCATGACCCACTTTTGCGCGGGCGAGGACAGCTGGCTGGCTCGTAGTAACACCGCGCCAGGAAACTCCGGCACTTCATATGTCCACGATAGTAACGGAAAACCACAACGCAATAGACATAAGCGTCGGAATAATGGCGACAATGCCGAAGATACCGCAGCCAATGCCGGATTCAGCAACTCCAAATCCGATCAGTAGAAAAAGTCGTTCAAAAGAAACAATCCGGGATCGTCCAGTCTGGACCGAATACTCGATCGCTCGTGCCAGATTCACAGCATCCCTGACAAACCAGCCAATCACACTAACAGAGATTGATGGGTGTTCAGACAGACCGGCAAGTTAAATGCCGAAAACAAGGACAAGGGGCTCCACAGCGATGACTACGAGGAGCCTCGGTGTCCGAACATGGGGGGACAGAAGATATCCCCCCCAGGTGAAAACAGTAAACATGATCTACGCCACCCACATCCCCAAACGGGAGCGAAAGCGTGCACTTAGGGACGTCTATGCGATGGAGCCAGTCGCCCCAAAGTTCAACCCAGGTCATCCTGCCCGATCACTTTTGATCGTAGGGACCATCCTAGCAGCATCCGTCATGGCGGCTCAGCCGCATTGGTCCTTGACCCAATCATCGACGGATTCCATCTCATGTGAGTCCTCATGGACGGTGGCAGTAGCCCAAACCTGCTCTATCAGGACACAGTGCGCAAAATGGGTATCGATCCCTCATGGATAAAACCAACCAAAACCACCTTTAAAGGTGTAATTCTAGGGGTAGAGGCCCGCGGTATGGGCTCAATAACACTGGAAGTGGTCTTCGGATCTCCGGATAATTTCCGAAGAGAGGAGTTAATCTTCGATATCGTCCCTTTCTGTAGTGGCTATCATGCACTACTGGGACGAACTGCGTTTGCTCGATTCAATGTGGTACCGCACTATGCATACCTCAACCTCAAAATGCCAAGACCACGCGGGGTTATAAGAGTAAACGGAAACACATACCGCTCCCTCCGTACGGAAGAGCACACTGTGGCCCTCGCGGCCGAAGTACAAAGCAGCCTTCTTCGGCAGACAACTCAGTCGGCAATAACAACCCCGAACACCGTCAAGCGAGTCCGGTGCACCCCGCAGTAGGATGGCCAGGAACGCCAAGAGCTCGATTAGCAATCCGGCCTCCGCCCCAGCCCCATTGAGGAGGCATTTGTGCCACGCGTACACAACACTAAAAATACCATGGGCATACGCGAAGGCGAGTCGACGATGCAGCTCACAAACGCGTTTTAGCCTCCACGAGGCCCGCATTACCTTCTACTTTCTTTCTTTTAAGGACCCTACTTTCGGGCAGCCCCTTCAGAGAATCGGACTACCGGATTCATCATGAGGGGGAACACCAAGGAGGCAAGAGGCTTTGCACACAAGGGAATACCCAGGTGGTCTCTTCCAATGATCGTTATACCTGTTTTACATACCCGCATGCAGCCTGCCCTTGGACAGGACATGTCATATAGTCCTATTTGTTTCTGCATAATGCATTAACTTTACACATACGCCTTGCTGTATTATCCAAATAACAATGGGAAATAGTATACAACATCAGCTTCTTATTACTATATTCATATTTTCCCTTGAATATTTTTAAGGTTGGACCCGTACACTTTGGTACGATCAGTTCGCTAGGGGCTTTTTATTGGGCCCCATAACCTGGAAATAAAAGTCCGAACACTTTCGACAGTGCGGCACCCCGAACTTATAGCATTATATGCATCAGCTCCGAATCATGTTTTGGTCAATAGTTGGGTTAGCCCGGCTACCTTGTTTTGGTACCTTACATTCCGCTATATCGGCTAACGTAGCGCAGGGAGAACTACTGCGATTGTGTCCCTGTTCTTCCGGACGAGCACCTCGGTAGAGAAAGCCGAAAACTGACTGTCATGATGCGGCGAGAGCTGGTCGCTGTTCGAGAGGTACTAAATCCTTAAAGATTTTTTCTATTTAAGGCGAGGCATCGGCCTTATCCGATTTAGGTGTGTATAGCGCCCCAGTTCGGCCTTCCGGATACTAGGGGCTTCGACAAAATTTAAAATTATAGACTTCTATGGCCAAGTGAGAGTTATAAAGCCGAATAGTCCGACTGCCTCATTCGCTGCGCCGAACACCTCCTTAAAAGACCAAGAACTTGGATAAAGAGTGTTTGGGTTTTCCACGAACACCCCGGTACTAGCAACATGGGGGCAGAAGCCAATGACTAGCCTATCTTAGAATTTTATAAACGGCCGCACAGAAGGTAACATTTTAAATCAACAAAGCGTTATATAACGTACACAAACTCGTTTTTATATTACAAAGATGACACGAGTTCATTTACTCAAAGATTACATTCTTGGGGCATTCATCGGCCACAAGGCGAGCGCCTTTCATGACGCCATCATAATATTTCTCGGGGCAGCGGTGCTCCTTACCATCCGGGGGTCTGTCCTTCACTAGCTTCTCAGCGTCCAATCTGGCCCAATGCACCTTCGCACGGGCAAAAGCCCAGCGGGCACCCTCAATGCAGGCGGACTGCTTGATAACTTCAAGCCGCGGACATGCACTTACCATCCGCTTTATAAGGCCGAAGTAGCTATCGGGTAGGGGCTCACCAGGCCACATCCGGACTATGAGGTCCTTCATGGCCAATTCGGCTGCCTGGTGGAGTTCGACCAACTGCTCCAGTTGGTCACTCAGAGACATTGGGTGTTCGGCTCCAGTATACTAGGACCAAAACAGCTTCTCCGTCGATCTCCCCTCTTCGGCACGGTAGAACTCCGCGGCATCTGATATGCTATGTGATAGATCTGTGAATGCCCCTGGAGAGCTCCGAATGCGGGTGAGTAAAAAAATGTCTCCTCCACATGCTTGCTTTGCATAATGAATGCCTTACCCGCCGCTATCTTCTTGGCCGCCTGGATTTCCTGGAGGGCCTTTTGGGCTTCGGCCTTGGCATCTTTCGCACTCTCGAGGGCTTTGGCAAGCTCGGACGCTTGCGTCTTGAAGTCATGCTCCAAGGACTCGAACTTCTTGCCGAACTCTCTCTCGATGCGCTCTGTGGCCGCCTTGGCTTCGGCGTCGGACAGCGCTTTCTTCAGGGTTGCCACTTTGGTCACCGCCCCTATTAAAAATCATGATGCTTTTTGTTAGCATCACCAATTTTTCCTCTCTACATGACACACGAACGGGGTATCACTTACCTTTGTTCTCCTCGAGCTACCTCTTTACGAGACCGAGCTCTTCTGTGGCCTGCCCCGGGTCCTTCCTGAGTCCGGCATCCTCAGCTGTGCGTGCAGCGGCAGTCAGCAGCAGCGCCTGCTCATTACCATAGACAACAACTGTCAGACTCCTGCGGATTAAAAATTGACCCTCCGTTTGGTTTTTTCTTTCCGAAACACCAAACAGAGTATCAGGGGCTACTGTCTATTGGGTGATATTTTCTCACACTTTTCATTACTTACCTCAAAGCCTGTTAGGAGGCTGGTGCAGGCTTCGGTCAACCCGCTTTTGGCGGACCAGATCTTCTCAATCACCGTACCCAGGAGAGTACGGTGCTCTTCGTCGAGGGAAGCGCCACAAAGCACTTCCAGTATATTATCCGGTGCCTCCGGCTGGGTGGAGGTCGTCGGCACGGCTGGCTCGCCCTCCTTAGCGAGGGGCTGCTCACTTGAATCCGGAATCTGTGAAGGGTCCGGTGCAGTAACTGGCGGGGAGCCAGACTTGCTGCCGCTCCCGTCCGCATAATCCATGGGGGTCTTACCCCCCACATGCACGGCGTCTGGGATTTTGCCTTGGGGCGTCTTCGGAAGCGTCGCCCCCTGCTCTGATATCCTTTGGGACAACACCTCAGTGTCATCCGCAGGTCATGGGGAGGTGGCCGTCGGGAGCGAATCCATCTCCGACGCACTCAAGGACCCATCCGAAGAAGATGCCCCGAAATTGGACCTGGTCGGACTGCATACACGTGTTCGGTGTTATTACGAACCAGAAAGCTAGAGTCGCACGAAAATATTACAGAGTGCGGATACTTACAACTTCGCCTGGGGCTTCCCCCTGGGCAGCCACTCCTCCTTGCAGTAGGCGATTGTGGTGGAGTGGTCCGGAAGGATACCTTTCCCTTCTTCGACGTCCTAGCCTCCCCCTGTGGGGCGGCTTTCCTCTTATTCTCCTCCCCCGTGCAGGGAGGGGGCATTTCTTCGTGTTCCTCCCCGTCTCCATGGAAGGAATCTGCCTCTCCGTCTTCTGACGACGAGTCTACTATGGCCCGGTTCCGGAGACCCTTCCTGGTCCCCGCGGCCGCTTTCTTGGACCCTTCGGCCTCCCCGGACGGGGCGGCCCTCTTCCTCTTCTTCTTCTCCCCCCTTCGTGGGAGGAGTGCGCCTCATCATCTTCGAGTGAGGCATCCGGTGCGGCCTCGCGCCGGAGACCCTTCCTGGCCCCCGTGGCCTTCTTTTCGGCCTTCTTCTCCGGCACCTTATAAGGCGTCGGAGCCAGCTTCTCCGCCAGGAGTGCGGTCGCTGGATCTTCGGGCAGCAGAGCCGGACAGTCGATCTGCTCCGCCTTCTTCACATACTCCTGTTTTGTCAGCATGGTGACTTAAGATCCTCCCATGAACATGATGGGAAAGATAAATCTTATGGTGGTTAGAGGACTTACCAAATTGGCAAGGCGCTTTGCGTTGATCCCGCGGTCCTCGGAAATGGGAGGAGGAACTTCTTCGGTCTTGAATAGTGCCTTCCAAACGTCCTTATGCATCGTGTCGAAGAGCTCATGCAGCATCTGGTGTTCGGCCGGATCGAACTCCCACATATTGAATGCCCGTCTTTGACACAGGAGAATCCGGCAGACGAGCATGACCTGGACCACGTTGACAAGCTTGATGTTCTTGTCCCTCATACCTTTGATGCAGGTCTCGAGTCCGGTCATCTCCACGGGTTCGCCCCAGGCCAGGCCCTTCTTCTCCCAAGAGGGGAGCCGCATGGGGATTCCTGATCGGAATTTGGGGACCGCCACCCAATTGGCGTCGCGCAGCTCAGTGATGTAGAACCATCCTGATAGCCACCCTTTCACAGTCTCCACAAAGGAGCCATCAAGCCATGTAAGATTGGGCATTTTGCCCACCATGGCGCCTCCGCACTCCGCCTACTGGCCGCTAACGATCTTTGGCTTCACGCAGAAGATTTTCAGCCACAGGCCAAAGTGGGGCCTGATGCGGAAGAAGGCCTCGCACACGACGATGAACGCCGAGATGTTGAGGACAAAATTTGGGGCTAGATCATGGAAATCTAGCCCATAGTAATACATGAGCCCGCGGACGAACGGGTGGAGTGGAAATCCTAGTCCGTGGTTGAAATGAGGGAGGAATACTACTCTCTCCCGAGACTTTGGGGTAGGGGTGATCTGTCCCTCCGCCGGAAGCCTGTGCGCAATGTTTTCGGCCAGGTATCCGGCCGCCCGAATCTTGGTGATATCCTCCTCCTTGACGGAGGAGGCCATCCACTTGCCTCCTGCTCCAGACATGATGCGGATGGTCCTATGTAGAAGGTGAGAACTTGGGTGCAGGAGCTCGAGAGTGCGAGATAGGATGAGCAAAGGAGAAAGAAGGCGTGGGTGAAAACAGGGGATCCTTATCCCTTTATAAAGACAGTGAAAAAATGTGCGCCTCCCCACTTGCCTGTCAAAATTACTCATTTCCCAAAGCACCACAATTGATGGCGCGGTTGGGTTACCCACACCCGTATTGATGAGAATCCCGCGATAAGGGGGACACGATCTCTGCTTTGACAAGACGTGCCAAAGAAACCGCCTCGCGATGTGTGCGGTAGCTGGTTGTAAAAAAGGTTCGAATAAGAGACGGGTCGTGGCGTGATGTCACGCTACGAAGAGCTATCAGTAGATTAGATTCATGGATTATTGTTCTCTCTACGGTGGTATGTGAAATTTGTCTTGCAGAGCCGGACACGGTCCTCGTGTTCGGAATTTATCTTGGAGTATTCGGAGATGGAACCCGCCTTGCAATGCCGAAGACAATCTGCGCTCCGGACTCATCATCATTGAAGCCTAGTTCAGGGGCTACTGAGGGATTCCTGGATAAGGGGGTATCCGGACAGCCGGACTATGTACTTTGGCCAGATTGTTGGACTATGAAGATACAAGATTGAAGACTTCATCCCGTGTCCGTATGGGACTCTCCTTTGCGTGGAAGGCAAGCTTGGTGATTCGGATGTAGATCTCCTTCTCTGTAACCGACTCTGTGTAACCCTAGCCCCATCCTTTGTCTATATAAACCAGAGGGTTTAGTCCGTAGGACAACAACAATCATACCATAGGCTAGCTTCTAGGGTTTAGCCTCTCCGATCTCGTGGTAGATCAACTCTTGTAATACTCATATCATCAAGATCAATCAAGCAGGAAGTAGGGTATTACCTCCATCGATAGGGCCCGAACCTGGGTAAAACATCGTGTCCCCAGTCTCCTGTTACCATTATCCTTAGACGCATAGTTCGGGAACTCCTACCCGAGATCCGCCGGTTTTGTTACCGACAGCGGGGGTGGCTCAGGCAGGGGGAGAGCATGCTGAGGGGAGAGAGACACAAGGGAGAGAAAGAGGATGGCGCGGGCATGGGCACTGACCCTTTTTGTTAGATCAAATCTCTTTGATGTTTTCTAGCAGACGACAAAGAGCCTAGGTAGTGGGGTGTGGCCGAGGGGGGGAGGACGGTCATTAGGTGGGCCACTTTCGATGGCAAAGAGGGGACAACAAAGAAAGTGGCCGTTAAGTTCTTCTCGTTAGTGGGCCACCCACCCTCTTTGCCATCTGCTAGCCGACGACAAAGCTTCTATGCCGTCCGCTAGCAGACGGCAAAGGGACGGCTGATGGAAAACACGATCATTGTCGTCCGCTCCTTCTTTGCCGTCAGTTTTCTGTAAGCTGTTGGCAATGGCCATCTTTGCCATCAGCTAGCAGACGACAAAGAGATGGCTGACGGCAAAGATCCTGATTCTAGCAGTGATGCTAATACTATCAGGACTAAGTTCGTGATAAATTAAGTTCAATTAACCATATTACTTAAGAACTCCCACTTAGATAGACATCCCTCATGTCATCTAAATGATATGTGATCCAAATCAACTAAACCATGTCTGATCATCACGTGAGATGGAGTAGTCATCAATGGTGAACATCTCTATGTTGATCATATCTAATATATTATTCACATTCGACCTTTCGGTCTCCAGTATTCCAAGGTCATGTCTGTACATTCTAGGCTCGTCAAGTTTAACCCGAGTATTCTGCATGTGTAAAACTGTCTTGCCCCGTTGTATGTGAACATAGAGCCTATCACACCCGATCATCACGTGGTGTCTCAGCACGAAGAACTTTCACAACAGTGCATACTCAGGGAGAACACTTATACCTTGAAATTTAGTTAAGGGATCATCTTATAATGCTATTGCCGTACTAAGCAAAATAAGATGTATAAAAGATAAACATCACATTTAATCAAAATATGTGACATGATATGGCCATCATCATCTTGTGCCTTTGATCTACATCTCCAAAGCACCATCATGATTTTCATCGTCACTGGCTTGACACCTTGATCTCCATCGTAGCGTCGTTTTCATCTCGCCAACTATTGCTTCTACAACTATCGCTAACGCATAGTGATAAAGTAAAGCAATTACATGGCGTTTGCATTCGTACAATAAAGCGACAACCATAAGGCTCCTGCCAGTTGTCGATAACTTTTACAAAACATGATCATCTCATACAATAACGTATATCATATCATGTCTTGACCATATCACATCACAACATGCCCTGCAAAAACAAGTTAGACGTCCTCTACTTTGTTGTTGCAAGTTTTACGTGGCTGCTACGGGCTTCTAATAAGAACCGTTCTTACCTATGCATCAAAACCACAACGGTGATTTATCAAGTTTGTTGTTTTAACCTTCAACAAGGACCGGCCGCAGTCAAATTCGATTCAACTAAAGTTGGAGAAACAGACACCCTCCAGCCACCTTTATGCAAAACTAGTTGCATGTCTATCGGTGGAACCGGTCTCATGAACGTTGTCATGTAAGGTTGGACCGGGCCGCTTCATCCAACAATACCGCCGAATCAAAATAAGACGTTGGTGGTAAGCAGTATGACTATCACCACCCACAACTCCTTGTGTTCTACTCGTGCATATCATCTACGCATAGACCTGGCTCGGATGCCACTGTCGGGAAATGTAGCATGCAATTTCAAAAAACTTCCTATGCTCACGCAAGATCTATCAGGGAGATGCATAATAATGAGAGGGGGAGAGTGTGTCCACGTACCCGCATAGACCAAACGTGGAAGCGTTTGACAATGCGGTTTATGTAGTCGAACTTCTTCTAGCTCCGACCGATCAAGTACCGAACGTACGACACCTCCGAGTACTGCACACGTTCAGCATGATGACGTCCCTCGCCTTCTTGATCCAGCAAGGTGTCGAGGAAGTAGATGAGTTCCGTCAGCACGACGACATGGTGACAGTGATGGTGCAGTGATCCGCGCAGGGCTTCGCCTAAGCACTACGAAGATATGACCAGAGGCATAAACTGTGGAGGGGGCACCGCACATGGCTAACAATTGTTATTGTATGTTCTAATGGTGCCCCCCCCACATATATATATATGTTGGAGGGGAGGAGAGGCATCCAAGGGGGCGCCTAAAGTAGGAGGAATCCTACTTGGGGTCCTCCCAATTCGGCCTCCCTCTTTTCCTATTCCTATTCAGACTAGGAAGGGAAGAGGGGAAAGGGGGAATCCTATTCCTTTTTCCTTTCCTCCTTCCCCTTACCTTCTCCAATTTGGCCAGCCCATATGGGGGGTGAGGGAGTCCTGGACTAAGGGGTCCTCGGGCGTTCGGTCTATTCAATATGGGCCAGACTAATGGGCTGTCAAAATACAAGGAAGAAGACCACTTCTCGTGTCCGGTTGGGACTCCCGTATACGCGAACGGAAAGTTTAGATGTCCGAGTATATTATTTCCTTTATGTTTAACTGACTTTGTACAACTCTAGGTATCCCGCCTTCGCGGCTAAGGGTTGTGTTAATTATACAAAGCCGAATACAATCCTCTTGTGAAGGAAAGATGATATATGTTATTCAAGGAGAGGAACCCGCCTCGCAATGCCGAAGACGACCTGCGCACCGAACACGTCATCATTGAAGACTGGTTCAGGGGCTACTGAGGGAGTCCTGGACTAAGGGGTCCTTGGTCGTTCGGTCTATTCAATATGGCCCGGACTAATGTGTTGTCAAGATACAAGGAAGACGACCGCTTCTCGCGTCTGGTTGGGACTCTCGTATATGTGAATGGAAAGTTTAGGTGTCCGAGTATATTATTTCCTTTCTGTTTAACTGACCTTGTGCAACTCTAGGCCCCTCCGGTATCTATATAAACCGGAGGGTTTAGACCGAAGGCAGGATCATAACATTGACAGGCTAGCCAAGTTAGGGTTTAGCCACCACGATCTCGAGGTAGATCAACTCTTGCAACCCCTATACTCATCGAATATAATCAAGCAGGAGTAGGGTTTTACCTCCATTAAGAGGGCCCGGACCTGGGTAAACACTGTGTCCCTTTGATTATTGCTACCATCAATCCGCAGACATACAGCTTGCCCTCCTACCGGGGATCTGCTGGTTTTGACACAAACAGGGGGCGCACCAGCCCCTTTGTGGCTGGTGCGTTTCCCCTCTTGTCCCATAAGGCCCATATCTTTTGCCGGGGGTGCCAGGAACCCATTTCCGTGACCTGATAAGTACCCGGTGCATCCCGAAACACTTCCAGTGTCCGAATACCATCGTCCTATATATAAATATTTACCTCTCGACCATTTCAAGACTCCTCGTCATGTCCATGATCTCATCCGGGACTACGAACAACATTTGGTCACCAAATCACATAACTCATATAATACAAAATCCTCATCGAACATTAAGCGTGCGGACCCTACGGGTTCGAAACTATGTAGACATGACTGAGACACTTGTCCGGTCAATAACCAATAGCGGAACCTGGATGCTCATATTGGTTCCCACATATTCTATGAAGATCTTTATCGGTCGAACTGCTATGACAAAATGCGTTATTCCCTTTGTCCATCGGTATGTTACTTGCCCGAGATTCGATCGTCGGTATCTTCATACCTAGTTCAATCTCGTTACAGGCAAGTCTCTTTACTCGTTCCGTAATACATCACTTTGCTTGCAAGGCTTCTTACGGTGTGTATTACAGAGAGGGCCCAGAGATACCTCTCCAATACTCGAAGTGACAAATCCTAATCTCGATCTATGCCAACCCAACAAATACCTTCGGAGATACCTGTAGAGCATCTTTATAATCACCCAGTTATATTGTGACATTTGATAGCACACAAGGTATTACTCCGGTATCCGGGAGTTTCAAAATCTCATAGTCGAAGGAATGTGTATTTGACATGAAGAAAGCAATAGCAATAAAACTGAACGATCATTATGCTAAGCTAATGGATGGGTCTTGTCCATCACATGATTCTCCTAATGATGTGATCCTGTTCATGAAATGACAACACATGTCTATGGTTAGGAAATTTAACCATCTTTAATTAACGAGCTAGTCTAGTAGAGATTTACTAGGGACACGGTGTTTTGTCTATGTATCCACACATGTATCAAGTTTCCAGTTAATACAATTCTAGCATGAATAATAAACATTTATCATGATATAAGGAAATATAAAATAACAACTTTATTATTGCCTCTAGGACATATTTTCTTCAGATACAACAAGAACTACTATATTGAATAGAATACAAGACATGAACTCCAACTTGATGATGCGCCCCGTATGGTGATGGACTCCATGTCGTGGGCTTGGCTCATCCCGTAGCTGTTGGGCTGAGTCTGTCCTCCGCTCTGGGGGTCATGGCATCGTCACCTAGTGGGGCTCTTAGTGGCACGTCCGCCTAAGGCAATGACAGGGGACTAGATAAGAACTAACAACACTGCATGCGTTGGCACCTTTTGGCAATGGCTCAACAGAGCTTATAATTTTTTTCCCAAGGAAATTGATAACCACACGAAAGAGAGAGTGAGCCTTATACATCTGGATATCTTACATTTTAGTCCTATGACTATAGTATATATATTTGTCCCTACATCTCACACCCACGCCTTTAGGCTTGCTGTACTTTCTAATTTAGCCCTCAAATTCTATGATATTTGCAAACAAGTCCTAGTTTTTACAGAAGAAAACAAACAAGCATTAAATCAATTTTTACGGCCCTAATTCTAGTAAGTTTTTACAAGGATTTTATAGTGATCGAGTAGACGAGCTGGTATCAACACTAAACAACGATATCAAGGGGACTTAGACCTCAAATAGTTTCATGACAAAAGGAGGAGAACACACAATATGGAGCTAACCCTGGGCGTCGATGCTCGATCTAGTAAAGAATACCAATAGTGTGATGACAAGTGGACAGACATGGCAACACATGACAAACCATTATGCAGAGTGGAAGAATAGGGTGACACAATGTAAGCGTCAACTCGTCCCGATATCGAGAATGCCAATTTACGAGAAACTGTCTTACATGCAATGGTTATTAAAGAAGACGCACAAAGGGAAAAGAAACACACCAAAGAGGTGCCGAAATTCATAGAGGCACGAAGGCATGCAACCATTGATTTGCGTCGAGATTCATAAAGTAGTTTGATCATTTGCTTGTGTTTTAGCCTTTAATCAATACATACGGGGCCCATGCATGCAACTTTTGGCAGAGTTGCTTGCTCCACCCACCACACCTCCCATACTTTGTTATTTCATTTACAAACCTAAATCTAATATCTTTTGAATCGAAATCCCAAATCAAGTTTTGTTTGCATATTTGTGTTCATTGCAACGAGTACCTTCAACAAGACTAATTTTGATAACTTTTGAAGTTTTACCAATTTTTAGATATTATAACTTGATAGTTGCGATATTAATTTGTTACTAAGTTTCATTTGCTTTTAGGGTTTAGGGCTTAGGGCATATGGGGGTAAGTCTTAGGGTTTAGGGTGTAAGTTTTAGTTTTTGAAACATGGTAAATTTATCATCGTTCCTTTCAAATTTTAGTAGTTGAAACTTGGTGAAGCTTTTGAAACCTGTCAAAATGTACTAAAATGGTATTTTTTCAAAGCCCTCATCACAACATGAATATGCAAGCAAAATATAAATTGCACTTTCGGTTCAAAAGATATTATAGTCAAATGAAAAAGTATGAGAGGTGGGGTGGATTGGCATGCACTCTCCGCCACAAGGTGTACCACTTCAAAACTTACCAAAGGCTGCATGCATGGAGTAATTAAGCTCCATCAGAAAACCAATTTCTGAGGCCTCCTTTAGTGCATAGGATAGGAATATCATAGGAAAGGAAAATTACAGGAAGTGAGATAACATGTATCTCAATTCCTATAGAGAAAGACATGTCTTGAGATACATGTCTTTTGATGCATAAATATGATTCTTTTTTTCATTGAGTTCAGGCTAATGTTTTTTTCTTTGAAATGCGAAGGATTGGTTTCTATCCTACGTAGTTATTTTTTTTGCGGGTATCCTACATAAGTATAGGAATTCATTCCAACAAAACAGAAGGCTGTAAATGATATTTTTCCTTTGAAAATCCTTCCCTATAGAATTCCTAGAAAATTTCTAGGAACCAAAGAAAGCCTGAATTTTGACACAATCATGCGGGTGCATGCATGTCCCAAATCGTCTCCCCAGAGAGGTGCATGGACATGGACGTACAGTAAAGGCCACAGTGGCAACTTTGAGATGAGCATGGACCGTCGACGAGTACCTCCACGGTCAACGTCGTTCCTCGAGATATACTTTTTATTACTCCCTCGTTTCAAAATAGATGACTCGATTTTATATTAACTTTAATACAAAGTTAGAATAAAGTTGTGCCATCTATTTTGAAACAGAGGAGTACTTTTTTTCGGGGTAGTATGTACTTTTTATTACTTGCATGAGTATTTATAGCTAGTACGTACTATATCTGTACATATGCCAGATGATAGAATTCCCGATAATTTTGTCAACAAAAAATGACGTTACCTAATCCTTCCACCCGTGCAATTGACGAAATCAAAACTGGCGGCAACTTCTCGTTAATTACGAGAAGACCACAAGGCACGAGTCTCCTCTATATAAAGAGGGCTCGCATTCTGAAGCTGCAGCTAAGCAAAGAAACAGCATCTATACGCCATGGCGTCGGTTTCGAAGCTTGTGCTTCTCCTGCTGTGCGCTTACCACACTCTCGTTGCTCACGCAGGAGATGATCTTGGCAGCTACTACATGGTTCTGCCCGCTGGGTCTCTGAAATCTGCCACCGTCAACTGCACCGATCACAAAGGTGCACTACTGTCCATGCACTTGACATTCCAATGGATCAAGTACAACGAATACTATACGTATCATTTCAAAAAAAACAATACTATACGTATAGTACGTACTACTGTATGCACCTTTCTAATCGTTTCCATTCCATGTCGATCTTGATTGTTTCAGCAGTGAGTTCACCATCCGGCGGCGTCGTCACGGTGCCGTTGCACCACCGGCACGGCCCATGCTCCCCCGTCCCCTCCACGAAGGCGCCGACCTTGGAGGAGATGCTCTGGCGTGACCAGCTCCGAGCTGAATACATCGGACAGAAGTTCTCTGGCGTCAAGGGTGGCGGCGTGGAGCAGTCGGACGTAACCGTGCCTACCACACTGGGCCTCTCCCTGGGCACGTTGCAGTACGTGATCACCGTCGGCATCGGCTCGCCGGCCGTGACCCAGACCATGTTCATCGACACAGGCAGCGACGTGTCATGGGTGCAGTGCAAGCCATGCTCGCGGTGCCACTCGCAGGCGGACTCGCTCTTCGACCCCAGCTCGTCGAGCACCTACTCCCCGTTCACCTGCAGCTCCGCCGCCTGCGCGCAGCTCCGCCGGGACGGCCAAGGAAACGGCTGCTCCGGCTCCCAGTGCCAATACATTGTCAACTACGGCGATGGTTCGAGAACCATCGGGACCTACAGCTCCGACACGCTCTCTCTGGGCTCCAACGCCGTCAGCAACTTTCAGTTCGGGTGCAGCCAGTCTGAGTCGGGCCTCCTTCTCAACGACCAGACCGCTGGGCTCATCGGGCTCGGCGGCGGCGCTCAGTCGCTGGCCACCCAGACCGCGGGGTCCTTCGGCAAGGCCTTCTCGTACTGCCTCCCGCCGACTCCGGGGTCGTTCGGGTTCCTCACTCTCGGTGCAGCAACCTCGGGTTTCGTCAAGACGCGGATGCTCAGCGAAAATATATATTAGAGCATATGCACCCAGGCCCTCTCTATCTAGCCATCCATTTTTTGCTTTAAGATTCGTGCAAATATATTTCTCTTTTTTGTTTCTCCCACATAGAATATATCTTGAAGTTCAAACCTATGCAGCGTGACAAAGCTTTCTGAGTAGAATCTAGGATAAATCGTACAGATTTTTTTGTCAAACATAAATATACAAAATACATTTTGTTTGATTAAAAAATCATATTTTTAGTATTTACGTCGGACAAAAAAATCTGAAAGATTTATCCTAGATTCTAGTTAGAAAGCTTTGCCATCCTGCATAGGTTCCAACTTCAAGATATGTTTTATGTGGGAGAAGCAAAAAAGAGAAAATTTTGTATAGAAACTTAGTTGTATTGCACGGATCTTAAAGCGATATTGGAGAGCTAGGATAGCAGGGCCTGGATGCATATGCTCTAAAAATCCACGTCCGGATGCTCAGGAGCACGCACGTCCCGGCGTACTACGGCGTGCTCCTTCAAGCCATCAGGGTGGGAGGCAGGCAGCTCAACATACCCACCTCGGTCTTCTCGGCCGGGTCGATCATGGACTCCGGCACAATCATCACGCGCCTGCCGCGGACCGCGTACTCGGTGCTGTCGTCGGCGTTCAGGGCCGGCATGAAGCAGTACCCGCCGGCACAGCCCAGGGGCATCTTCGACACGTGCTTCGACTTCAGCGGCCAGTCCACCATCAACGTACCGAGCGTCGCACTGGTGTTCTCCGGGGGCGCCGTCGTCGACCTCGCCTCGGACGGGATCATTCTGGACAGCTGCCTCGCCTTCGCGGCCAACCGCGATGACAGCTCGCTCGGCATCATCGGCAACGTGCAGCAGCGGACGTTCGAGATGCTCTACGACGTTGGTGGCGGCGCCGTGGGGTTCAAGGCTGGCGCATGCTGATCGGCGCGCACAAGTACTACTTGTTTGCTCCTGCGAGCTAAGACCTCTCACGGAGTATCATCTATCCTCATGCAGCAGTACAGATGACATGGTATATATAGCAATAAAAATAAAGAAAATGGCTCTCTTAGTATATCACGTATCATAATAAATAAGGTACTTGTATTTTTGACAAGGGGGTGGATTTTACTCAAAATAAAGGCTCAAGTGGAAATAAACACTGTGAACACTCGCACAGTCTCTCCATAGATAGGATGCACGTAGCCACACCTGCAAATAACAAACTCATATAAAACGAAAGCTATGCCTAGGCGAGGAAAAAGAAAAAAAAACGAAGCGATCAATTCCATGATCGACAAACTAACAATGATCATATCCGCACCAACTATTTCATGACACCACAAGAACACTGAGGATCTTCAACAACAACGCCTTCAGGAAGGGAGCGATGCTCGAACATCGCCTTCATCAGATCCAACCAACAAAGGGCCAGAGTCTAGGTTTCCACACTAAAGAACCAGACCGAGCATATTCGAGCAATGCATTCAACAAGGTAACGACGCAAAAAACATCGTCATTGCCAGGTATGTATAACCAACTCGGATTCGACCTAAGTTTTCACCTTGGAGCTCGAGACTGTGTGCTCGAGAAGTACTACCATCGGAGTCAATCATGTGTTGTCACCACCTCTTTTCCGCGATCGTAGTAGCTACATGTGAGGCTACTGACGGTCGTCGCTACACAACCATACCCTCTAAAGGAAATATGCCCTAGAGGCAATAATAAAATTGTTATTTATATTTCCTTATATCTTGATAAATGTTTATTATTCATGCTAGAATTGTATTAACTGGAAACTTAGTACATGTGAAACAGAGTGTCCCTACCATGCCTCTACTTGACTAGCTCGTTAATCAAATATGGTTATGTTTCCTAACCATAGACATGTGTTGTCATTTGAAGGACGGGATCACATCATTAGAGAATGATGTGATGGACAAGACCCATCCGTTAGCTTAGCGTAATGATCGTTTAGTTTTATTGATATTGCTTTCTTCATGACTTATACATATTCCTCTGACTACGAGATTATGCAACTCCCGAATACCGGAGGAATACCTTGTGTGCTATCAAACGTCACAACATAACTAGGTGATTATAAAGATGCTCTGCAGGTGTCTCCGAAGGTGTTTGTTGGGTTGGCATAGATCAAGATTAGGATTTGTCACTCCGAGTATCGAAGAGGTATCTCTGAGCCCTCTCGGTAATGCACATCACTATAAGCCTTGCAAGCAATGTGACTAATGAGTTAGTTGCGGCATGATGCATTATGGAACGAGAGTAAAGAGACTTCCCGGTAACGAGATTGAACTAGGTATGATGATACCGACGATCAAATATCCGACAAGTAACATACCGATGACAAAGGGAATAATATATGTTGTCATTGCGGTTTGACCGATAAAGATCTTCGTAGAATATGTAGGAACCAATATGAGCATCCAGGTTCCGCTGTTGGTTATTGATTGGAGATGTGTCTCGGTCATGTCTACATAGTTCTCGAACCGGTAGGGTCCGCACGCTTAAAGTTTGATGACAATTTGTATTATGAGTTGTGTGTTTTGGTGACCGAAGTTTTGTTCTGAGTCCCGGATGAGATCAAGTACATGACGAGGAGTCTCAAAATGGCCGAGAGGTAAAGATTCATATTTGAAAGATGGTATTCGGACATCGGAATCGTTTCGAGTGATTTGGGTATTTTCTCGGAGTACCAAGGGGTTATCGGAACCCCCCCCCCCAGGGGAAATATTGGGCCTATGTGGGCCTTAGTGGAGAGAGAGGAGGGCCACAAGGGGTGCCCCCCCATGGCAGGCCGAATTGGACTGGGGGATGGGGCGGCGCCCCCCTTTCCCTCTCCTACTCCCTCTCCCTTTCCCCCCACTACTGGAATCTGGCAATTTGTTGTCTGCCACCTCTTTGCCGTCAGCCAACTGATGGCAAAGAGGCTCTTTGCTGTCCGCTTCCACAAAGCGGACGGCAAAGAAAGGGCAGATGGCAAAAAGCCTATTTGCCGTCAGCTGTTTCTTTGTCGTCAGCCAGCTGACGACAAAGAGCTGGAAGGCAGACGACAAAGGGCCAGGTGGGCCCCATAGGGCATGGCGTGGCTAGGTCAGGTTATTTGTCGTCCGCCGACGGACGGCAAAGATGAGTCGTAGGCCAGCCCTAAACGGCCGTCCTCTTTGCCGTCTGCTAGCAGACGGCAAAGAAGGCCCACTTAACGGGCCGAGCCGTCTCCCCTCTCTCTCTTTCTCTGTCTCCCTCCCACGCGCCCGCCTCTCTCCTTTCCCGCTGTTGCCGCCATCGCTGTCGTCGCCGCCGGCCAGCCCTGCCCCCGGACCCAGCCCCCCCTCCCCCCCGCCATCCA
>NC_041393.1:676222346-676225287 GCF_002162155.2 Triticum dicoccoides | reverse complement strand
CCCGCACCGCTGCTGCCCTCCTCACCGCGGTCCCTGCGCCGCCCCGCCCCACCGGCCGACCTCGCCCTCCACCGGTGATCCCCTGCAGGTTTGTTCTCCCCCCCCTTTTAGTTTAGTTTTTTTAGTTACTTTTAGTTTAGTTTCTATTTTAGTTTTAGTTTTAGTTTTAGTTTTATTTTCAGTTTAGTTTTAGTTTATTTTAGTTTAGATTAGTTTTAGTTTTAGTTTAGAAGAAGAAGAGGAGTAGGGGGAGGAGGAGGAGGGAGGAAGAAGAAGAAGAAGAAGAAGAAGAAGAAGAAGAAGAATACCCTAAATAGCAAGTATCATCGGTGCGAGATACATGTGGTCGCCGGTGTCGAACCCTACATCCATGTCCCACAAGTGATGTCGACGTCCGGCTTCCCAAAGCAACTGTTCTCGGTGTCGATGGCGGTCGAACACCATCGCGAATTTGTCTGGCAGCCTCTGCGATGACGATTAAGAGGCAAGTGTTGAAACTTGAAACACCCAAACTGACTCAAGTCGGTTTGGTTGTTTGAAATTTCAAAACTTGGCTTTAATCCTCATCGCAGAGGCTGCCACACAAATTCGCGATGGTCTTCGACCGTCACCGGCCACCAGAACTATTGTTGCGAGACGTCGGGCACCGACTTCACATGTGGGATGTGGATCTAGTGTTCAACGCCGAGTGCCACATGTATCTCGCACCGATGATACTTGCTATTTAGGGTTAATTAGGGGGTTCCTCGGTGTCGATGGTACCCTAAATAGCAAGTATTGCCAGTGCGAGGTAAATGTGTCCATCAGTGTTGAATACTACATCCACGTCCCACAAGTGACACAGGGGTCCTGCGTCCAGCAGCAATAGTTCTCGACGTCGATGGCGGTCGAACACCATTGCAAATTTGTCTGGCAGCCTCAGAGATGACGATTGAAAGCTAAGTGTTGAAACTTGAAACACCCAAACTAACTGAAGTCGGTTTGGTTGTTTGAAAATTTCAAAACTTGGCTTTAATCCTCATCGCAGAGGCTGCCAGACAAATTCGCCAAGATGTTCGACCGTCATCGGCCACCAGAACTATTGTTGCGGGACGCCGGGCGCCGGCTTCACTTGTGGGATGTGGATCTAGTGTTCAACGCTGACCGCCTCATGTACCTTGCGCCGATGGTAGTTGCTATTTAGTTTACCCGGGGACGAGCGGGTAGAGGGTTCCTCGGTGTCGATGGTACCGTAAATAGCAAGTATCGTCAGTGCGAGGTACATGTGGCCGTCGGTGTCGAATACTTGCTATGTTACTCATCTTTCGATTTAAATATGCAGTTATTTCATCGTTGCGAGGGTCTAGTGTTCGACGAGCTCCGCCCATACGTTCGTTGGTGAGCACAAATGACATCTCCTCCTGCCCCCTTCATTTGCTCTGTTCCGGTCTTCGTGCCGATGAAACTTGCTAGCTATAGGTGTCAATCATCAGTATGCGTAACCACTATGTGTCTCCCATTCGAAAGGGTTACATCTATAAATATGCATGCATTTGCATATTTATAATCGTCATTCTTTCGAATTGTCCAACGTTATCCATGGATAGCCCGAGTATGTGTAGATTGGGTTCGTTTTCCTATATGCTCAGCTCCGGATCCGATGCAGAATTTCATCTGTGTCTCCCTGTTGTTCTCCGGGTACACATTCTCTCTGCTTATTGCCAAGACGTGTATCAGGAGAACAGCGGGGAGGTGCTGCCGAAATTTTGCGTCGGATCCGGAGTAGAGCATGGGAAAACAAACCCGATCTACACATACTCAGGTAGGATTAGGACCTATCATTACCTATTAGCGTGTAGGTTGCATGGACGTAATAAAACTAACAAACTCCATTAACTGATGGATATGGTTTGCCTAATTATGAATATAATTCTTGTGTGTCTAGTAGGAAGTCAATATGAATGATCGTGCGTGGATGTACACCGGTTACACTAGTCAGTATGTTTGGACCGAGGAATGGTTAACAAAAACTAAGGGATTTGTTGAGCCGCATTTGCAAATGGCCAGAAATTTAGCTGGTGCCCCTGTGTCCGGTGTAAACACATGCAGAAGTTTGATTTTACGCCTGGTTACACGGTCTGGACATTACACGGTGAGTCTGCCCAACGTGCCAGAGCCGAGGTGGTTCGTCGTCGCACCGACGAGCATGGTACCGGGACCGCAGACATGGTGCAAGACTTTGACGATGCTCGGGACTCGGACGGGGAGATGGAGGAATCTGCAAAGGCCCTCACTGAAATGTTGGAGTCCTCAAAACGTCCTCTCCACGAGCACACTAAGCTTTGTCAGTTGGATGCCATCTCACAAATAATGGCTTTGAAGGCTCAATTCAACTTGGGCAGAGAATGCTACGACGCGATGATGACAGTTTTCGGACGATTTCTACCCAAAGGCCATGTGCTACCTCCAAATCTGTACCAGTCAGACAAAATCCTCCGTGCTCTTAAGATGCCCTATGAGAAGATACATGCCTGTGAGAAAGGATGTGTCTTATTTAGGCTTCAGTATGAGGACTTGAACTATTGTCCCATTTGCAATTGTTCCAGGTATGTTGTGGTAGACAACGGTATGGGTGAGAAGACGCAGACCAAAATACCCGTTAATATTCTTCGGTATATGCCAATCGTATCAAGACTTCAACATCTTTTCATGATCGAAGAGACGGACAGACAGATGACATGGCACAAAACGGGCAAAAGAACCGAACTAGATGCAGATGGGAATGTGATGCTGGTGCACACATCGGATGGTGAAGCGTGGAAGCGCTTTGATGCATTACACAAGGAAAAAATGGCAGATCCAAGGCACCCTCGAGTCGCCGTCAGCACAAATGGGTTCAGTGTGCTTGGTCAGATGACAGCCCCATACAGCTGTTGGCCCGTGTTTGTCATTGCACTCAATC
>NC_041393.1:676215821-676222097 GCF_002162155.2 Triticum dicoccoides | reverse complement strand
ACATTTTCCTGACGTTGATAATTCCAGGGCCCAACTATCCGGGGAAGAATATGAATATGTACACGCAGCCGCTTAAGGACGAATTGCAAGAAGCTTGGAATCTTGCAGCTTCCACTCATCGGCGATCTTAATGGAGTGGCTATGAACCAAAATATTCAGAGTAAATATGAAGAGTCTATTCTCCCATTTCAGTTTATTTAAAGAATCAAGAATGCCAAATACAACGCATCTCCTAATTGTTACTTTGCTGTGACCGAAAACCATGAAATCACTTGAGTAGGGATTTTCTATACAAGGTACAACCTACAGGTATATGTCTTCCCAAGAAATTATCATGCAATTACAAATAAATAAAATTTAGTTTTATTTACAATAACTCTATCGATGTATGATATTCATGATGCCTCTCTGGATGTTTGGAACATATCTTAGCTGACTTCTCAGGTGTGCTTTACATGTACTATCGTATGCCCATACTTTATTTTTCCAGTTCTCAAGATTTGGTCACACGAATTTGTACATTTTGTAGGTGAAAAAATGCCTCATTTGGAGCGCCTATAGGCTAACCAACTGTACAAGAGTGCTCTTAAAATCCAACATAGTTACTTGAGAGAAACCGGTGCATGTTGCTGATAATTCTCTTTATGTTTGTTCAGAAATATATTTGTTCAACATTTGAAATGTAAATATCAATATTCCATTCGATCTCCAAAATCAAAATTTAAAATGTAAATGCAGTGTTCAAACATTCAAGCTGTATTTTCCATTTATTCATACAGTATATGTTTTTCTTTGAATCTGCTCATTCAAAACATAAAGTCCTGCAGCAACGCGCGGGGTATCAACTAGTTACAAGTATGTCTTGGTTGGTAGTTTGCACGCTTGCATCACGTTGCAAGTCGAAGTACTATAGTGCGCTGATGGTTTGGCCCCACTTCATGTATGTCACTTTTAGTCCTTTACTATAAGTAGCTCGCAGCAGCGAACAAGTATACGACGAACTGGAGATCCCAATAGTATCAACGCCGTGCTTGTGCACGCCGATCAGCATGCGCCTGCTTTGAACCCGAAGGAGCCGCCGCCGACGTCGTACAGCACCTCGATCGTCCGCTGCTGCACGTTGCCGATGATGCCGAGGGAGCTGTCGTCGCTGTTGGCCGCGAAGGCGAGGCAGCTGTCCAGAATGATCCCGTCCGAGACGAGGTCGACGACGGCGCCCCCGGAGAACACCAGTGAGACGGTCGGTATGTTGATGGTGGACTGGCCGCTGAAGTCGAAGCACGTGTCGAAGATGCCCATGGGCTGCGCCGGCGGGTACTGCTTCATGCCGGCCTTGAACGCCGACGACAGCGCAGAGTACGCCGTCGCCGGCAGCCGCGTGATGATTGTCCCGGAGTCCATGATCGACCCGGCGGAGAAGACCGAGGCAGGTATGCTGAGCTGCCTGCCTCCCACTCTGATGGCCTGAAGGCGCACGCCGTAGTACGACGGGACCTCACTGCTCCTCAGCATCGGCGTCTTGACGATGAAACTCGAGGTTGATGCGCCGAGAGTGAGGAACCCAGGCGAGCTTGAAGTCGGCGGAAGGCAGTACGAGAAGGCCTTGCCGAAGGTCCCCGCGGTCTGGGTGGCCAGCGACTGAGCACCGCCGCCGAGCCCCATGAGCCCATCGGTCTGGTCTTCGAGAAGGTTGCCCGACTCAGACTGGCTGCACCCGAACTGGAAGTTGTTGACGGCGCTAGAGCCCAGCGCGAGCTTGTCGGAGCTGTAGGTCCCGGCCCCGATCGAACCATCGCCGTATTTGACCATGTACTGGCACTGGGAGCCGGAGCAGCCGTTCCCCTCATGGCTCTGGCGGAGCTGCGCGCAGGCGGCGGAGCTGCAGGAGAAGGGTGAGTAGGTGCTCGACGAGCTGGGGTCGAAGAGCGAGTCCGCCTGCAAGTGGCACTGCAAGCACGGCTTGCACTGCACCCAGGACACGTCGCTGCCGGTGTCGATGAGCATGGTCTGGGTCATGGCCGGCGAGCCGATGCCGACGGTGATCAGGTACTCCAGCGTGCCCAGGGAGGTGCCCAGCGTGGTCGGCACGGTCACGTCCGATTGCTCCACGTCACCGGCACCACCCTTGACGCCGGAGTACTTCCGTGTGATGTAGGCGGCCCGGAGCTCGTCACGACGGAGCATCTCCTCCAAGGTCGGCGCCTTCTTGGAGGGCACGGGGGAGCACGGGCCATGCCGGTGGTGCAACGGCACCGTGACCCCGCCGGATGATGGAGTCACTGAAAGAACCGAACCGGGGAAAGGGAAACACGATGACAAACGTGCTCAAAATATCCTCAAAATAGTGCAAGGAAACTAATAGCAACATTGCATGCATGTGCGTCCATGGACAATGTTACTGCACCTTGGGGCTGGGAGCAGTTGACGGTGGCAGATTTGAGAGCGCCAGCGTGCAGAACCTTGTAGGTGCGAAGATCGTCCCCTCCGTGAGCAAGGAGAGTGTGAAGACAGGTGCACAGCAGGAGAATCACAAGCTTGGGAATAGATGCCATGGCTGAGATGCAGTGGGCTGCAGTTTCGGAATGCGAGCGCTGCTTTTATACCGCATGCGTATAAACAAACAAAAGGTAGAAGTAATATCGTATGATTCGATTGTGATTTGTGAAAGCAAGCATTGTATTATTTGGGCAAAATGTGTGGTGAACGCCATGCAAAAAAAAAAGTGTGGTGAACGTACGTGGGAATGCTTGTGAAAAACAAACTTGTATTATTGGATGGACAAGCACCGTATATCAGGAGTATTTGTTGAGCCGACGGAGCGCGACGCGGGTTCATACGGTAACTTACTAATGCCCCTGTGGTGTGGGAAAGATTGATTGAAGAGTACAAAACGATGATGGGACGTATTTCAGACCGTATGCGGATTCTTTCCTGCCTGCGAGTGCGACCTCCGGCCGTGCGCGTGCGCGCCTTTGTCCGAGTAGTACGAGAGCCCGGCCGGACTTGCCCTCGCGTGAGAACGTAGAGTACGAGAACCCGGCCGGCAAGCCGGAGAAAGTATCCGACGTACCCTGGCCGCGCGTTATGCCTCTCAATCCATCGGCAAGGCGTGCGTCACATCGTACCGCCGTGGGAACGGAGCGTGCGTCACATCGTGCCGCAGCGACAAGGTTTCCCTGGGATCGCGGCCGAGCTCAGCTGTGTGGCTTCGGCTGCGCCCGGTCCGTCGTGCACTGAGGGCTGCGATATGGACTGGAGCCACTGATATGCGGCATCGGGAAGCCAGGGCAGGGCAATATGGTATTGATGTAGAGGCCGGGGTTATCTTTCTTTTTGAAAAAAAAGGCAGGGCATATGCAGTGTGGGGAAATATCAGGTGGTACCAACAATTATATGCTCCCATGATACCAATTCAAAAAAATCAAATTGAAATGTTTCAAAAGAACAGAAAAAAAATCCATGGATGTTCTCAGCATATGTGTCTACAAACTCAACCCGGCAATCCGACCCATCGGTGACCGCGCCCATGGGCACCCGACACAAATGGGTAGGGTATGGGTCATCGTGTTCAACCATGGGCAAGCCCGATGGGTAACCCGGTTAGCGATGGGCGGGGCATGGGTCTAAGTTTGTACCCATGGGTTACCCGATGAAAATTATTAATCAAAATACCTTTAAATTTTATATTTATATGTTGCATAGGATGCACATACATAAGATATATAAGTTGTACAGAGCCCTAAACCTCATAAACAAATGACCCAGTCACGTACATAATGTTGTACATGTCTTTAAAGGCCACAAGGCAAAAACGTAGGAAGCCCAACAACGCACAGCTATATTACTATTTATCTCTAGGCCTTTGGTTCTTTCACATTTCTTTTCAAGAATGAAGGCCCAACAATGTTCGGCCCATACAACACACACATCGTTGGTTCAGGCACCTGGTAAAGTTTAGTACCACCTCGGCTGGCCATGGGAATAGAGAAGTCGCAGAGTCTATAAAAGGCAGCTGCTGGGAGAAGTGCATCTCTGAACGCAGCAGCAGCTGCACCTAGGGCATCTTGGAAAGCAAACTGAAACGTATATGCGTATTCAAAGGACCAAACCTGACACCACACAGTTGCTAGGCCACGAACGCCCACGCTGCACATTTCGTCCATGCCCAGAGCAAGCTCACGGGCAACGTATACGTCGTACACACCAGAGGACGCGTCCCCTGCATGCGTGCATGGTGCCCCCCCCCTCATGGTTCGTCTCTGGGACAGACCGGAACCCCGGCGTCCGTTTCTACAAGTGCCCGAACCAGGGATTTAGTCTGATTTTTGTACGCCCATACATCAGACGAACTAGTTTTTGTTGCTGTTTTTGTGTATTTTGCTCATCATTCAGCTTGAAAACTGGGGCAGGACGAAGGGCTGTGTGTATTTTACTGGAGCCGGGCCGCCGTGACGTGAAGACTGCACGTCGCAGCGGAAGCACCGGCTGCTGTTCTTGCGGTTCCGCAAGACATGCGCCCGAGCTGTGCTCCCCATATGACATGCACCCGAGCTGTACTCCTGGTCAAATCGCCGGGCCCGCGCGCCAAAAGGACAATGCCCCACACTGCATGGTCTGTCCACTTTTGGGCGTCAGACCTGTACCCGGGCCGAGCCCACCACGGGCGACTTGAGCGCTGTATTTGCTTGTATCGAGCCAGTATGTCCGCTTTACTGATTTTGACGTTTTCTTTTGCACGGATCCCCTCACGCAGCACGGCCGTCGATGCGCTGCGTGCATCTGCCGCTGCGTGCAGGACGGCCGCTCTCCACCTGCTGGCCGCTTGTTTCTGTAACTTGCCATCACAACAACTTGTGGTTTTGAGAAAGATTCACTCCTCAAGCAGGTGCAGTCATTTGTGTCATGTGACATTAAAAATAAATATTTATTTCAAACCCGATGGGTGCCCTAATGGGTGGGTTGCCCGATGGGTTCGGGCATGGGTATGACTCAAGACCCATGGGTAGGGTCGTGGGTCTGCTCCTTTGCCCATTTGCTATTCGGGCATGGGTTTCATAGAGCTCTACCGGGTCAAACCCGACCCGACTGCCGGCTTGACTACAAACCCTAAAATATATTCGGATCCCAATTCGATATACACATTGAGAATAAAAAAAAGGCAAATCTGTTGTGAATCATGTATTTTTTCACACTGTTCATGTTTTTTTTCTTTATTCACACTATTCATGCTGAATTTGTCTTTTTTGTTTTTCATTGTACAATTTGAATTTGGATCTGATTTTTTTCTATAGTTTGTACACACATATGTTGAGAACATCCATGATTTTTTCGATTTTTTTTGAAACATTTCAATCTGATTTTTTTTGAATTGGTATCATTGGAGCATATGTCCCAGGGCTTATCTCAATTTTTCTGTTTTTTTTATTTGGGCTCATCTCCCTCTCCCATTGAAATTTTGAGGCGCATTAAATCTTTGCATGTAAGAATTAAAAAGAAACTCACCAATACAATACATATAATGTTTCTACTTATCTAGTGGCCAAGCATGTATGCACTGCAATTAAACCAAATTAATGCATTCGTTTAATTTGGGTAGTTTTATAAAGTATGAGATACATTCTTAGACTCACCATGTACCTTGATTGATGAGATTTTATATTGGAGCCTTGTAAACTGGAAAGGAAGGAGTACCACCATATTGATGGGGAACGTAGCATATGCAATTCCAAAAAAAAATCCTACGCTCACGCAAGATCTATCTAGGAGATGCATAGCAACGAGAGGGGGAGAGCGTGTCTACGTACCCTCGTAGACCGAAAGTGGAAGCGTTTGTCGACGCGGTTGATGTAGTCGAACTTCTTCTCATTCCAACCGATCAAGCACCGAACGTACGGCACCTCCGAGTTCTGCACACGTTCAGCTCGATGACGTCCCTCGAACTCTTAATCCAGTAGAGTGTCGAGGAAGTAGATGAGTTACGTCAGCACGATGGCGTGGTGACGGTGATGGTGAAGTTATCCGCGCAAGGCTTCGCCTAAGCACCACGAGAATATGACCGGAGGCGCAAACTATGGAGGGGGGCGCCGCACACGGCTAACAATCGTTGGCGTGTGCTCTAAGCACCCCCTCGCCATGTATATATAGGTGGGAGGGGGCTACTTGGGGGCCCTATTCCAATTCGCCCCCCCTTTCCTTTTACCGGAAGACATCAAAAGGAAAGAGAGGGAGGAGGAAGGAAAGGGGGGCGAACCCCCTTCTCCTTCTCCTATTCAACCT
>NC_041393.1:676140256-676215485 GCF_002162155.2 Triticum dicoccoides | reverse complement strand
CTCCGATATATACCCGATACATCCCGGAACACTTCCGGTGTCCGAATATTATCGTCCTATTTCGAGGCTCCTCGTCATGTCCGTGATCTCATCCGGGACTCCGAACAACATTCGATCACCAAATCACATAACTCATATAATACAAAATCGTCATCGAACGTTAAGCGTGCGGACCCTACGGGTTCGAGAACTATGTAGACATGACCGAGACACCTCTCCGGTCAATAACCAATAGTGGAACCTGGATGCCCATATTGGCTCCTACATATTCTACGATGATCTTTATCGGTCGAACTGTTATGACAACATACATAATTCCCTTTGTCCATCGGTATGTTACTTGCCCGAGATTCGATCGTCGGTATCTTCATACCTAGTTCAATCTCGTTAGCGGAAAGTCTCTTTACTCGTTCCGTAATACACCATCCTGCCTGAGATTCGATCGCCGGTATGCTTCTCTGAGGTCTTTCATTGAAAACTTTTATTCAAGTTTCCTTCTATGCTATCCAGAAATTCTATATCATTTCCAATCAACAATGTGTCATCCACATATAAATTAGAAATGTTGCAGAGCTCCCACTCACTTTCTTGTAAATACAGGCTCCTCCGGAAGTCTGTATAAAACCATATGCTTTGATCACCTCATCAAAGTGTATATTCCAACTCTGAAATGCTTGCACCAGTCCATAAATGGATCGCTGGAGCTTGCACACTTTGTTAGCACCTTTAGGATCGACAAAACCTTCTGGTTGCATCATATACAACTCTTCTTTAAGAAATCCATTAAGGAATGCAGTTTTGACTTCCATTTGCCAGATTTCATAATCATAAAATGTGGAAATTGCTAACATAATTTGAACAGACTTAAGCATCGCTACGGGTGAGAAAGTCTCATCGTAGTCAACTCCTTGAACTTGTCGAAAACCTTTTGCGACAAGTCGAGCTTTATAGACAGTAACATTACCATCAGCGTCAACCTTCTTCTTGAAGATCCATTTATTCTCTATGGGTCGCCGATCATTGGGAAAATCCACCAAAGTCCACACTTTGTTCTCATACATGGATCCTATCTCAGATTTCATGGCCTCAAGCCATTTATCGGAATCTAGGCTCATCATAGCTTCTTCATAGTTCATAGGTTCGTCATGTTCAAGTATCATGACGTCCAGAACAGGATTGTCGAACCACTCTGGTGCGGATCGGGCTCTGGTTGACCTACGAGGTTCAGCAGTAACTTGATCTGAAGGTTCATGATCATCACCATTAGCTTCCTCTCTAGTTGGTGTACGCATCATGGGAACGGATTTCTCAGATGAGCTACCTTCCAAATTGAGAGAAGGTACAATTACCTCATCAAGTTCTACTTCCCCCCCACTCACTTCTTTCGAGAGAAACTCCTTCTCTAGAAAGGTTCCATTCTTGGCAACAAAGATCTTGCCTTCGGATCTGTGGTAGAAGGCATACCCAATTGTTTCCTTAGGGTATCCTATGGAGACGCACTTCTCCGATTTGGGTTCGAGCTTATCAAGCTGAAGCCTTTTGACATAAGCATTGCATCCCCAAACTTTCAAAAACGACAGCTTCGGTTTATTGTCAAACCACAGTTCATACGGTGTCGTCTCAACGGATTTTGATGGTGCCCTCTTTAACGTGAATACAGCTGTCTCTAATTCATAACCCCAAAACGATAGTAGTAAATTGGTAAGAGAGATCATAGATAGCACCATATCTAATAAAGTACGGTTACAACGTTCGGACACACCATTACGCTATGGTGTACCAGGTGGCGTGAGTTGTGAAACTATTCCACATTGTTTTAATTGAAGGCCAAACTCGTAACTAAAATATTCACCTCCATGATCAGATCGTAGAAACTTTATTTTCTTGTTATGATGATTCTCCATTTCACTTTGAAATTCTTTGAACTTTTCAAATGTTTTAGACTTGTGTTTCATTAAGTAGATATACCCATATATGCTCAAATCATCTGTGAAGGTCAGAAAATAACGATACCCGCCGCGAGCCTCAACACTCATCAGACCGCATACATCGGTATGTATTATTTCCAATAAGTCATTGGCTCGCTCCATTGTTCTGGAGAACGGAGTTTTGGTCATCTTGCCCATGAGGGCATGGTTCGCAAGTATCAAATGATTCATAATGAAGTGATTCCAAAAGTCCATCTGCATGGAATTTCTTCATGTGCTTTACACCAATATGACCTAAATGGCAGTGCCACAAATATGTTGCACTATCATTGTCAACTTTGCATTTTTTGGCATCAATATTATGAATATGTGTATCACCACAATCGAGACTCAACAGAAATAGACCACTCTTAAAGGGTGCATGACCATAAAAGATATTACTCATATAAATAGAACAACCATTATTCTCTAATTTAAATGAATAATTGTCTCACACTAAACAAGATCCAGATATAATGTTCATGCTCAATGCTGGCACCAAATAACAATTATTCAGGTCTAAAACTAACCCCGAAGGTAGATGTAGAGGTAGCGTGCCGACAGCGATCACATCGACCTTCGAACCATTCCCGACGCGCATCGTCACCTCGTCCTTAGCCAATCTTTGTTTAATATGTAGTCCTTGTTTCAAGTTACAAATATGAGCAACCGATCCGGTATCAAATACCCAGGCACTACTACGAGCATTAGTAAGGTACAGATCAATAACATGTATATCAAATATAACTTTTTTCACTTTGCCATCTTTCTTATCTGCCAAATACTTGCGGCAGTTCCGCTTCCAGTGTCCAATCCCTTTGTAGTAGAAGCAATCAATTTCAAGCTTGGGTCTAGCTTTGGGCTTTGTCGGTGTCAAAACCGGCGGATCTCGGGTAGGGGGTCCCGAACTGTGCGTCTAGGCGGATGGTAACAGGAGACAAGGGACACGATGTTTTACCCAGGTTCGGGCCCTCTTGATGGAGGTAAAACCCTATGTCGTGCTTGATTGATAGTGATGATGTGGGTATTACAAGAGTAGATCTACCACGAGATCAAGGAGGCTAAACCCTAGAAGCTAGCCTATGGTATGATTGTTGTTCGTCCTATGGACTAAAGCCATCCGGTTTATATAGACACCGGAGAGGGCTAGGGTTACACAGAGTCGGTTACAATGGTAGGAGATCTACATATCCGTATTGCCAAGGTTGCCTTCCACGCCAAGGAAAGTCCCATCCGTACACGGGATGAAGTCTTCAATATTGTATCTTCATAGTCTTGGAGTCCGGCTGATGATGATAGTTCGGCTATCCGGACACCCTCTAGTCCAGGACTCCCTCAGTAGCCCCTGAACCAGGCTTCAATGACGACGAGTCCGGCGCGCATATTGTCTTCGGCGTTGCAAGGCGGGTTCCTTCTCCGAATAATTTATAGAAGATTGTGAACACCAGGATAGTGTCCGGCTCTGCAAAATAAATTCCACATACCGCCGTAGAGAGAATAATATTTACACAAGTTCAATCTACTGACATATTTGGTGGCGTGATGTCACACCACTACCAAGCCTTTACTTGAATTGTTTTTATTGTACCACCTCAGCGTGTTTAGCGAAGCGGTTTCCTTGGCACGCCTTGTCGAAGCAGAGATCGTGTTCCCCTTATTCCGGGATTCCCAGCAATACGGACGTGGGTAACCCAACCGCGCCATTGATTGCGGCGCTTGGGAGATAAGCGAGTTTTATTAGGCCGGTGGGGACGCATGTTTTCGTCCGCCCATATAAGGGGATAAAGATCCAACCCTTTTACCTACGCCTTCTTCCTCCTTGGCTTATCCATCTCCGCGAACTCGAGCTCCAGCGCCCAAGTCCGCACATCTCACCTCAACCTTCTCCAACTATGTCCGGAGCGGGAGGCAAGTGGATGGCCTCCTCCGTTATGGAGGGGCACATCCAGAAGCTGCGCAGCGCCGGATATCTGTCCAGCGACATTGCGCACCGGCTCCCCGACGAGGGGGAGCTCATCCCCACCCCCAGGCCCCATGATAGGGTAGTATTTCTTTCCCATTTCCTCCGCGGTCTGGGCTTCCCAATCCACCCCTTTGTCCGGGGGCTCATGTTCTACTACGGCCTGGATTTCCATGATCTAGCCCCGAATTTCATTCTCAACATCTCGGCGTTTATCGTCGTGTGTGAGGCCTTCCTCTACATCTAGCTCCACTTCAGCTTGTGGCTCAAGACCTTCAGTATCAAGCCGAAGGTTGTGAAGGGCAGCCAAGCGGAGTGCGGAGGCGCCATAGTGGGCAAGATGCCCAACGTTACTTGGCTTGAGGGCACTTTCGTGGAAATCGTTAAGGGGTGGCAATCGGGGTGGTTCTACATCACCGAGCCGCGTGACCCTGAATGGGCAGCGGCCCCCAAATTCAGACCTGGCATCCCCATACGGCTCACCTCCTGGAAAGAGAGCGGCCGGACATGGGGTGATTCGGAGGAGCTGACCGGACTCCAAGCTTGCATCCAAAAGCTAGTGAGCAAGAAGCTCAAGCTTGTCAATGTAGTCCAGGTCATGCTCATCCACCGGATTCTCCCGTGCCAACGACGGGGCTTCAATATGTGGGAGTTCGATTCGGCGCAGCACCAGACTTTGAGCGGGCTCTTCGACACTATGTACGAAGGTGCCTGGAGGGTGCTGTTTAAGGGCGCCAAGGCCCCCGCATCCGCTACCGAAGATCGCGGATTCAGCTCGTAGCGTCCGACTAGCGAGGTAAGCGATTTTGCCCTTTACGGGACACTCGTTTTTCATAGTTTGACTCTATGCGGGATCTAAACTCCCCCTCCTTTGACGGGACTGGCTGAAGAAGGCCGAACAGACTATCTGTCCGGCTCCATTGCCAGAAGACCCAGCGGACGCCCGCTTAACGGGGATGCTGGCTCCGGCACCCCACGTGGTGCCGGAGAAGAAGGCCAAGAAGAAGGCAACGGGCACTCGAAAGAGTTCCGGTTTTCAGGTGTCATCGGACGATGACTCCGAGGCAGACTCCTCCCACAAAGGCGAGGAGGAGAAGAAGAAGGCCCCTCCCCCAACGGGGGGACGGAAGAAAAGGAAGGCTTCCCCAACGAGGGAGGCCGAAGGGTCCAAGAAGGGAAGGACTCTTCCCCCGGACTGCTCTGCGAACGCCAGTGATGACGACGAGGATTGGCCTCCAAGGGCCAAGCCCCTGGCGAGATCGTAAGTATCCGGACTCCCGAATAACTTCATGGTTTTTCTTTTCGCCACATAGTGTCTTTCTAATGCCGCATACAACCATGCAGTCCGCCCAAGGATGATCTTCCCGCTTCGTCGAGCGGGTCCTTGGGTGCGTCGGATATGGATTCCCTTCCGACCGCCTCCACCCCCCATGATACGGACGATGCCGAGGTGCGATCCCGGGAAGGGACCCGCCAGGAGGAGAAGGCCCCGGAGGTGCCGTAGGGCAACCTCCCGGACTTTGCACCAGAGTGGCTCCGGAGTCCGGCGGGCGGCCCCTTCGTAAGAAGGGCAAGACCGTGACGCCGGCGGCCTCTGTCCAACCGGAGGCGCCGGATAGCTTGCTGGAGGCGCTCAACGGCACCTCCATCGAAGAGGAACACCGCACCTTCATGAGTGCGGTGATTCAGAAGGTTCAGCTCGCCAAGAGCGGGCTGACCGAAGCCTGCAGCAGCCTTCTAACAGGCTTTGAGGTAAGAATTTTGATATATGTAAAATAGTACCGCATAGACAGTAGCCCCTGATGCTTGGTTCGGTATTCAGAAAGAAAAGCCGGACTGAGGATCTAAAAAGATATACGCAGGAGTCATAAAAAATATGTCAATATGGGATTGCAGGCTGTGCTGCTGACGTCTGCCGCACTGACTGCGGAGGTTAATACTTTGAAGCAAAGCCTCGAGTGGTCCGAGAACGAGCTCGGTCATGCCAAGAAGCAGCTCGAGGACAAGGAAGGTGAGTAACACCTTATTAAAATTGTACCTTACAGAAAAGGATTTGGTTGCAAGAATAATGACAGGGATAACATGGGTATTGCAGGGGCCACGAACGAGGTGGCGACCCTGAAGGAGGCGGTGTCCGCGGCCGAACGTAATGCGGCCGCGGAGCGCACCGAGCGAGAGAAGCAGGAGGCGCGGGTGGCGGAGGTACAGCAAGAGCTCCAGGCTCTCGTGGAAAAACATGAGAGTCTGGAGCGCGACTCAAAGACTCGAGAGTCCGAGCTTGCATCGGCTCTTGAGAGTGCCAAAGCCGCTAAGGCCGAAGCCTGGCATTGAAGAAAATAGCGGCGGGTAAGGCATTTTTCATGCAAAGTAAGCATGTGAGTGTGAATTACCTATCACTTACCCCAATCCGGAGCTCTCTAGGAGCGTTCGTGGATCTGCCCCGCAGCGTGTCCGATGCTGCCGCTTTCTATAGAGCCGAGGAGGGGAGCTCGATGGAGAAGGTCTTCTGGTCTCAGTATGCTGAGGCCGGACATCCGGTGCCCCTTAGCGACCAGCTGAAGTAGCTGGTCGAGCTCCACAAGGTGGCCGAACAGGCCATGAAGGGCCTCATAGTTCGGTTGTGGCCTAAGGAGGCCATGCCTGGGAGCTACTTCGGCCTGGTGCGGCGGCTGGTGGATGCGTGTCCGTGGGTTGAAGTCATCAAGCACTCCTCCTGCATTGAAGGTGCCCGTCGGGCCCTTGCCCGCGCAAAGGTGCACTGGGGCAAGATGGATGCTCAGAAGCTTGTGACGGACACGCCACCGCTGGGCAAGGAGCATCGCACGCCCGAGATGTATTATAAGAGTGTCCTGAAGGGTGCCCGCATTATTGCGGGTGAGTGCTCCAAAGATGTAATATTTGAGTAGACTCGCATTTTGTTATCCTGTGCGCTGAAAACTTTGTTCATATGCGCTAAGCAATGCTTGTTAATTTAAAATATTACCTTCTGTGCGGCTGTTTATCAAATCTGAGAGATGGCAAGTCGTCGGCTTCAGCCCCCATGCCACGAGTGCTGGGGTGTTCGGGATAAATTTGAGCACTCTTGTTCCAATTTTTGGGTCCATCTAGGGAGGCGGTCAACACAACGAACAAGGCAACCGGACTTATAATGCTTGAACACTCTCACTTAGCCATAGAATTCTATAATTTTAAATTTTGGCGAAGCCCCTAGTGTTCGGAAGGCCGAATTTGGGGCGCTATCCACGCCTGGGCTGGACAAAGCCGGCTCCTCGCTCTAAGCGGCATAAGTCTTTAGGGACTCGCAAAAAACCTCTCGAACAGCGACCGGCTCTCGCCTCATCATGACGGTCAGTTTTAGCTTTCTCCACTGAGGCGCTCGCCCAGCTCAACTGGGGCGCAATCGCAGTGGTTCTCTCAGTGCTACCTTAGCCGATACAATGTAACATAAGGTACCAAAACATGGGAGCCGGGCAAACCCAACTATTGACCCAAGACATGATTCGGAGCTGATCCATATAATGCTATAAGTTCGGGGTGCCGCACTAGTGAAAGTGTTCGGACTTATCACACCATGATGCGGGAAACATAAGCCCCTGGTTTATTTAGCCGTACCAAAGTGTACGGATGCAACATGTCATAAATGAACATATGTATAAGAAAGAAATGCAATTGTAAGCAAAAAGGTGCTGCATTGTTTATTCAAGAAATACTGCTGTGAATGCAGAACGATACAAATGGTGCGATAAGCAAGGGATGTTACTATTAAACATGTCCCCTTCCAGGGGTAGGCTGCGGAGTGGTGTATAAAACAGATTTAATGCTCTTAATGGAGACCACCTAGATATTCGTCGTAGCCTTTCTCCTTCCCTGGCTGTTGCATCGTGAGTTCGGCAGGTCTACTGCCGGACAGGGCCTCTGATGAACGGAGTTCTGTGGGTAAAAAAAAGGAAAGAGAAAAAGAAAAAAAAGAACGACACACTTGAGAGCCCCTGGTGTGGTTAAGCCGCATTCTGGGCCTATCGTGGTTGTGCCCCTCCCCCCATGCCCATGGTATCTTCAGAGCGTAATGGTGTACGCGAAGGACCTGTCTTGAAATTTTGCAGGGGCTGGGGTTGGGGTCGCACTGCTACGCGTGCTCGGAACGTGCCAGGTGGTCTTGTTGTAGGTTACTCCGGGCGCGTTTAGCCGTGTCCGGTCGCTTAACGGCCGGACTCGAGAATTGCCTTAGGAGGCTGCACTGTACTTCTGCCGCGAGAGCCGCTGTATGTTCCTCCATTCGGAGAGAGCATTCAGTGTTTCCGTTGACCGTGATGACTCCTCGAGGGCCTGGCATCTTGAGCTTGAGGTATGCGTAGTGCGGCACCGCGTTGGACTTTGCAAACGTGGTACGTCCGAGCAGAGCATGATAGCCGCTGCGGAACGGAACTATGTCGAAGATTAACTCCTCGCTTCGGAAGTTATCCGGGGATCCGAAGACCACTTCCAGTGTAACTGAGCCTGTACAATTGGCTTCTACACCTGGTATGACGCCTTTAAAGGTCGTCTTGGTAGGTTTAATCCTTGAGGGGTCTATGCCCATTTTGCGCATTGTATCCTGATAAAGCAGGTTCAGGCTGCTGCCGCCGTCCATCAGGACTCTGGTGAGGTGAAATCCATCGACGATGGGGTCTAAAACCAATGCGGCGAATCCGCCGTGGCGGATGCTTGTGGGGTGGTCCCTTCGGTCAAAAGTGATCGGGCAGGAGGACCATGGATTGAACTTCGGGGCAACTGGCTCCATCGTGTATACATCCCTGAGTGCACGCTTCCGCTCCCTTTTGGGTATGTGGGTTGCGTATATCATGTTCACCGTCCGAACTTGTGGGGGGAAACCCTTCTGTCCTCTATTGTTCGGCGGTCGGGTCTCTTCCTCGTCATTGCTATGCAGCCCCTTGTCATTGTTTTTGGCAATTAACTTGCATGCCTGCTTGAATACCCAACAGTCCCTGTTGGTGTGGTTAGGTGGCTTTTCGGGGGTGCCGTTTATCTGGCATGAGCGGTCGAGTATTCTGTCCAAATTGGACGGACCCAGGGTACTTCTTTTGAATGGCTTTTTCCGCTGACCGGGTTTAGAGCCTCTGAATCCGGCATTGACTGCCGTATCCTCGCTATTGTCGCCGTTAATGCGGCGTTTGTTTTTGTTGCGACGCGACCTGCCATTGCGGTCCTTGGTATCCGGACTGCCAGAATTTTTGCTGAGGTTGTTGCTACGAGCTAGCCAGCTGTCCTCACCTGCGCAGAAGCGGGTCATGAGTGATGTGAGGGCTGCCATGGATTTCGGCTTTTCTTGTCCTAAGTGCCGGGCCAGCCACTCGTCGCGGATGTTATGTTTGAAGGCCGCGAGGGCCTCCGCATCCGGACAGTCGACGATTTGATTTTTCTTAGTTAGGAACCGCGTCCAGAATTGTCTGGCCGATTCGTCTGGCTGCTGAATTATATGGCTTAGGTCGTCAGTGTCTGGTGGTCGCACGTACGTGCCTTGGAAGTTATCGAGGAATGCGGCTTCCAGGTCTTCCCAACTCCCAATTGACCCTGCTGGCAAGCTGTTAAGCCAATGCCGGGCTGGTCCTTTAAGCTTGAGTGGGTGGTATTTGATGGCGTGGAGATCATCACCGTGGGCCATGTGGATATGAAGGAGATAGTCCTCGATCCAAACCGCGGGGTCTGTTGTGCCATCATAAGATTCAATGTTCACGGGTTTAAACCCTTCGGGGATTTGATGATCCATTACTTCATCTGTGAAGCATAGCGGGTGTGCGACGCCTCTGTATTGGGCGATATCACGACGAAGTTCAAGAGAGCTTTGTCTACTGTGTTCGGCCCGGCCGGACTTACTTTGTCCGGCGCGACGGTTGTCGTCATGTATCATGGGGCGCCCACGCGATCCATAGATCGATCTTGATTGTCTTTCCTTATCCTCCAATATATCTCGCAAGTTCAGAGCGTTCCCCTGTGGCCTTGTGCTTTTCGAGCGATGCCGGGGTACGGTTCTAGTGGAGGGCCTAGAGGCCTCTCTGTCGCGGCCACGGGGTGGTCGGTCAGCCGTATTGTCTGCTGGTGATGCAGGTTCATATGCCTCCTCCTCTAATCGGGGGAGCAACTTCCATTTAGGGTAGCTTTTGGAGGGGCGTTCGAGCTCATGCTCTTCGGCCGCGAGGACTTCAGTCCATCTGTCGGGTAGCAGATCTTGATCAGCTCTAAGCTGCTGCTGCTTTTTCTTGAGGCTGTTTGCCGTGGCCATAAGCTTGCGTTTAAAATGCTCTTGTTCGACGGGATCCTCAGGCACGACGAATTCGTCGTCATCGAGGCTTGCCTCGTCTCCGGAGGGAGGCATGTAATCCTCTACCTCTTCGTCTGCCGTTCTCTCATGAGGGCTGGCATCTCCGCCCTCCTGTGCTGAATCTTGCTGGAGGGGGTTGTTGTCGGCACTGTCTGGGGTGTTATTATCTCCGGTGCCAGAATCTCCGTTCTTGCTATGGAGGGATTTAGAGCGGCGCCGCTGACGCCGGCGCTTGGGCTGTTTCTTGGAGGGGTCATCCTCCGCTGTTCCTTCGCCATTCCCATCCTTTGGGATATCCACCATGTATATGTCATATGATGAGGTGGCTTTCCAGTGCCCAGTAGTTGCTGGTTCTTGGTCGTCTCCGGCATCATCGTCCATACCGTCGATGTCTTCGGAGTCAAAGTCTAGCATGTCGGTTAGATCGTCGATAGTGGCTACTAAGTGGGTGGTGGGTGGGCTTTGAATTTCTTCGTCGTCCGCATCCCAACCGTCCTGACCGCAGTCCGGCCAGGGCTCTCCTGATAACGAGAGATACTTTAGCAAACTCAAGATGTCGCCGAAAGGTGAGTGTTGAAAGATGTCCGCAGCGGTGAACTCCTTGATCGGCGCCCAATCGGATTCAATTGGAGAGGGCGCGGGAGGTTCGGAGTCCGGCAAGGTGTCCGGCACCTCGGAGTCACGAGCTTCATGAGGGACAAGGTCAGTGTTCGGCTCTATCGCCGTAGAGGTTGCAGCCCCCGAGGCGGTGTCTAGCCACCCGTCCTCGATCTGCGTAGCCTGCTCCGAACTGAAGATCGGAGCGGACTCGTGTGCGGCCTCCAGGGCACTGTCCGGCTTCAGAGCTAAATCATGCCCATCGTGACAGTGCGGCGCGCTCGGCTGTGGCTCAGATCCATCGAAGATCAAGTCTCCGCGGATGTCAGCCGTGAAGTTCAAACTTCCAAATCTGACCTGACGGCCAGGGGCGTAGCTTTCGATCTGCTCCAGATGGCCAAGCGAATTGGCCCGCAGTGCAAAGCCGCCGAATACGAAGATCTGTTCGGGAAGGAAGGTCTCACCCTGGACTGCATCGTTGTTGATGATCGAACAAGCCATCGAGCCTATCGGTGACGACACAGAGGAACTCTCAATGAAAGCACCAATGTCGGTGTCAAAACCGGCGGATCTCGGGTAGGGGGTCCCGAACTGTGCGTCTAGGCGGATGGTAACAGGAGACAAGGGACATGATGTTTTACCCAGGTTCGGGCCCTCTTGATGGAGGTAAAACCCTACGTCCTGCTTGATTGATATTGATGATGTGGGTATTACAAGAGTAGATCTACCACGAGATCAAGGAGGCTAAACCCTAGAAGCTAGCCTATGGTATGATTGTTGTTCGTCCTATGGACTAAAGCCATCCGGTTTATATAGACACCGGAGAGGGCTAGGGTTACACAGAGTCGGTTACAATGGTAGGAGATCTACATATCCGTATTGTC
The DNA here is from genome assembly GCF_002162155.2 of Triticum dicoccoides. NCBI lineage: Eukaryota > Viridiplantae > Streptophyta > Magnoliopsida > Poales > Poaceae > Triticum > Triticum dicoccoides. Next base: position 676,203,758 of record NC_041393.1, on the reverse strand, counting down.
AAGCTTGCCTTCCACGCCAATGAAAGTCCCATCCGGACACGAGACAAAGTCTTCAATCTTGTATCTTCATAGTCTTGGAGTCCGGCCGATGATGATAGTTCGGCTATCCGGACACCCCCTAGTCCAGGACTCCCTCAGGCTTCTTCCCGGGAGTGGAAACTTGCTTGCCATTCTTCTTGAAGTTCCCCTTCTTTCCCTTGCCCTTTTTCTTGAAACTAGTGGTCTTGTTAACCATCAACACTTGATGAGCATTGTGAAGAGCTTGGGAATAGTCTTTTCCATCCCTTGCATATTATAGTTCATCACGAAGCCTTTATAGCTTGGTGGCAGTGATTGGAGAACTCTGTCAATGACACGATCATCTGGAAGATTAACTCCCAGCTGAGTCAAGTGATTATGATATCCAGACATTCTGAGTATGTGTTCATTGACATAACTTTTCTGCTCCATTTTGCAGCTATAGAACTTGTTGCACACTTCATATCTCTCAACTCGGGAATTTGCTTGAAATATTAACTTCAACACCTGGAACATCTCATATGGTCCATGACGTTCAAAATGTCTTTGAAGTCCCGATTCTAAGCCGTAAAGCATGGCACACTGAACTATTGAGTAGTCATCAGATCGAGCTTGTCAGACATCATAACATCAGCATCTGCTCCTGCAGCAAGCCTTTCACCTAGCAGGGCATCAAGGACATAATTCTTCTGTGCAGCAATGAGGATAATCCTCAAGTTACGGACCCAGTCCGTGTAGTTGCTACCATCATCTTTTCACTTAGCTTTCTCTAGGAACACATTAAAATTCAAAGGAATGGTAGCACGGTCCATTGATCTACAACATAGATATGCAAAAACTATCAGGACTAAGTTCATGATAAATTAAGTTCAATTAATCATATTACTTAAAAACTCCCACTTAGATAGTCATCCCTCAAGCCATCTAAATGATACGTGATCCAAATCAACTAAACCATGTCCGATCATCATGTGAGATGGAGTAGTCATCAATGGTGAACATCTCTATGTTGATCATATCTACTATATGATTCACGTTCGACCTTTCGATCTCTAGTGTTCCGAGGCCATGTCTATACATGCTAGGCTAGTCAAGTTTAACCCGAGTATTCAGCATGTGCAAAACTGTCCTGCACCCGTTGTATGTGCACGTAGAGCCTATCACACCCAATCATCACATGGTGTCTCAGCACGAAGAACTATCGCAGCAGTGCATACTCGGGGAGAACACTTATACCTTGAAATTTAGTTAAGAGATCATCTTATAATGCTACCACCGTACTAAGAAAAATAAGATGCATAAAGATAAACATCACATGCAATCAAAATATGTGACATGATATGCCATCATCATCTTGTGCTTTTGATCTCCATCTCCAAAGCATCGTCATGATCTCCATTGTCACTGGCTTGACACCTTGATCTCCATCGTAGCGTCGTGGTCATCTAGCCAACTATTGCTTCTATAACTTTTAAAAAACATGATCATCTCATATAACAATGTATATCACATCACAACATGCCCTGCAAAAACAAGTTAGACGTCCTCTACTTTGTTGTTGCAAGTTTTACGTGGCTGCTATGGGCTTCTAGCAAGAACCGTTCTTACCTACGGCACAAAACCACAACGGTGATTTATCAAGTTTGTTGTTTTAACCTTCAACAAGGACCGGCCGCAGTCAAATTCGATTCAACTAAGTTGGAGAAACGGACACCCGCCAACCACCTTTATGAAAACTAGTTACATGTCTGTCAATGGAACCGGTCTCATGAACATGGTCATGTAAGGTTGGTCCAGGCTGCTTCATCCAACAATACCGCCGAATCAAAATAAGACATTCGTGGGAAGCAATATGACGATCACCGCCCACAACTCTTTGTGTTCTACTCGTGCATATCATCTACGCATAGACCTGGCTCGGATGCCACTGTTGGGGAACCTAGCATGTGAAAGTGCAATCATGCCCTTAGTCTTACTTTGATGTTGATGACAATATACTCATAGGGGATTAACAAAGTTTGTCAAGTATATCTCAGGTTTAGTCCCCTCGGGATCATGTGTGTGTGGATTAAGACTTCGTAAATATTTATCTTCTTCAAGAATGAAGAAACAAGTCTACTAGCTTAGGCACCTTTTTATGCTTGTTCTTGAGTATAGGGACCCACACTATTAAGAGGGGAACATGGGGTCCTGCTAAAAGTCTTGCTCAAATGATCTACTTCAGGTTCTCATCTTCTGTGCCTTGGTTCTGTCAGACGAGCGATGTGTGTCGGACGACCGGTATTCACCGGACGTTCGGTACCTCCTTTCCAGAGCCAATACATTAAATTCACCGTTTCCACCGGACGTCCGACTTCGCCTCATCAGTACAAAAACATCGGATGACCGGCGTCCACCGGACGTCCGGTACCTTTGATACCAAGCCAAAACATCGGGCGTCTGGGATCCTCCTGTCGTCCGGTACCTTCTATACCGAGCCAAAACATTGGACGTCCGGAATACTCCGGTCGTCCTGTACCTTCTATACCAAGCCAAACCATCAGACTTCCAGTCCCTGTCGGACATCTGGTGTGTATCGAGCCCTCGGTCGTCCGATGTGTATCGGACGGCCGACGCTGCTGTGCGGTTTTGGTCCCAACGGCTAGCATACTATAAATATCTCTCTCCTATCTCGAAGGAGGGTTGACCATTCGCTTCAAACATCCTCAAGAACACTTTTTACTCTCTCTCTCTCTCACTCTCCTCCTCCAAATCTTAGATCCTTAAGGGATTTGGGAGCATTTGAGAGAAGTGATCCACAAATGTGATAGATCCAATCCTTCCCCTTCTTTGCATCAAAGGAATTCGTGATTTGAGCAAGTCTTGAGCTTTTCTCCATCGTTCTTGTTACTCTTTGAGGTTGGAGACTCCTAGGCGGTAGGAGTCATTCGGTGAGGAATCGACCATTTGACTACCCCCGGAAAGTTTGTGAGGGTTTGGAGACTGTCGGTGTCCAAACCGGCGGATCTCGGGTAGGGGGTCCCGATCTATGCGTCTTAGGCTGATGGTAACCAGAAGCAAGGAACACAATGTTTACCCAGGTTTGGGCCCTCTCGATGGAGGTAAAACCCCACTTCCTGCTTGATTAATATTGAAGATATGTGTAGTACAAGAGTAGATCTACCACGAGATCGTAGAGGCTAAACCCTAAGAGCTAGCCTATGATGGTATGATTGTAATTGTGATCGGCCTTTTAAGGACCATCCTCTCCGGTTTATATAGACACCGGAGAGCTAGGGTTTACATGGAGTCGGTTACAAGGAAGGAAACATAATATCCGGATCGCCAAGCTTGTCTTCCACGCAAAGGAGAGTCCCATCCGAACACGAGCCGAAGTCTTGAGTCTTGACGCTTCTATAGTCCGGACGATGTATACAGTCCAGCTGTCCGGATACCCCCTTATCCAGGACTCCCTCAGTAGCCCCTGAACCAGGCTTCAATGATGATGAGTCCGGCGTGCAGTCTTGTCTTCGGCATTGCAAGGCGGGTTCCTCCTCCGAATACTCCAAGATGTTTATCGAACACATAGACCGTGTCCGGATCTGCAAGATGATCTTCACATACCCTAGCATAAACCTGTTCTGCTGGCAATTTTTGCACGTCGTGCCCTTGCATTGTGGCCTGGTCCAACACGAACCGGCGTCTCCTGCTCCACCTCGACTCGCGTTGCGAGGCGGTTTTATTGGCACGTCCTGCCAAAGCAGAGATCGTGTCCCCCTTAATACGGTCTCTTTTATCAATATGGGCATATGTGACCCCACGGCGTCCGTTGGTATGATTCTGCGTATTTTAGATAAGTCTCAAGCGGTCACGCTGAGGACTCTTGGTATTCATCCCTTTTATAAAGGGGTCAAGGCCTACGCCTTTTTACCATCTCACCTGCTTCTTCTCGTACCTCGAGCTTCAGCACTCAAAACCTAAGCTCCAGCACCCCAGATTCTCCAGTATGTCCGGATCCGATGCAACATGCCGGTGGGTGGACTCCTCGATTCAGGAGGAGGATATTGTGAAGCTTAGGGAGGTCGGATACCTGACCGCCGATGTTCAGCACCGGCTTCCTGCTCCGGGGCAAATTATCCCACGCCGGAGCCCAATGAGAGCGCCGTGTTTATTCCTCACTTCCTCCGAGGCCTGGGCCTCACCCTCGACCCCTTTGTAAGGGGGCTCATGTTCTACTATGGGTTGGATTTTCATGATCTGGCTCCAGACGCCATCCTCCACATCTCGTCTTTCATTATTGTGTGCGAGGCTTTTCTCCACATCAACCCACACTTCGGCTTATAGCTGAAGACCTTCAATGTGAAGCCGAATATGATCGAGGGGAGACATGCGGAGTGCGGAGGCGCTATAATAAGCAGAAACACTGATGCACCATGGCCAGAGGGTTCTTTTCCGGAAGTATCCGACGTATGGCAACGGAGATGGTTCTATGTCACTGCTCCCACAGGCACAAAGTGGGTAGCTGCCCCCGAGTTCCGCTCAGCCCTCCATCACAGTTGGCGTCTTGGACCGATGTGGGACAGAATTATGGGCCTGATGGCGATGTAACAGAACTGCAGAATTGTTTCCGGGAGCTTATTGAAAGGGACATAAATCTTGTCAGCATAATTCAGGTAATGTTAGTCCGGCGAATGTTGCCGTGCAAACGTCGGCCTCTCCGGATGTGGGAGTTTAATCCGGAGGGTCCGCAGACTATTAAGAACTTATTCGACCTGACGCTCGAAGGTATGTGCAAGTTATTCTTCGGATCACATGTAAAGTCTTCGGACACCACCGAGGATGCGGGCCCAAGCTGCAATCGCCTAGATGCCCAAGTAAGTAACCTTAAAGCCGGACACTTCATTTATACTTATCATGACTATTATTCTAACAATCCCTCCGCGGCCAGGAGTGGCTCGACAAGGCGAAGAGAACCAGGTGTCCGGCACCACTTCCTGAAGGCTCTCCTGGTCCAACCATTGCAAAGATGCTGGACCGGGCGCTCAGCAAAATCCCTTCAGGGAAAGGCGAAGGAAAGGGCAGTGAAGCCGAACTTCACGCGCTGTGCATCCAGACCAGGGAAATCGCTAACCCTCCTATGGAGGATAGCCAGGAAGGGGAGGTCAAAGCCTCCTCCCCACGCGGGAAGAAGAGGGCCGCCTCCGAAGATTTGGAGGCGGAGACGCCCAAGCAAGGGAAGAAAGCATCACCAAGGGGCTCTACCGCGACGGGCGCCCTCACCACGTCGTGCCCACCAACGGGCCAGCCCTCTACCGAGCCGTAAGTTATTCATTAATTCTAAGGTGTGACGTTACTCCGAGATCCATAACCAGGACTTCGTCTTTCGTAGTCCGGCGAGCAGCTCTCTCAATAGAGTTCGTCTTCGGGGGACCTTCGTCCGGAGATGATGGAGAGCGAGACTCCACCCACCTCTCCGCCTCATGAAGCCGGCGACACGGAGGTGTCATCACGGAGGAGTCCGGATCTGTCGAAGCCGGAGGCTAACACGTCAGCCGCCCTGAGCCCGGAGCGTTTGGCTCCCACGGGGGGCGATGAGAAGGGTTTGGCACAGTTCAGTGTCCGGCCGGATGTATTGACGGGCCGTCTGGAGCGAGTCGCGCTCTCGGAGGAGCACCGCTCGTTAATGAGCACAGTACTCACGAAGATTTCATCCGCCACCAGCGGTTTGAATGAGGCATTTACAAGCCTGCTCAAAGGCTTTGAGGTATGTAGTGAAAAATGCACAACTTTTTGGTTATGAAGCACGCACTAGGTGTGCTCCCTATAGATAGTAGCCCCTAAGACTCTGGTTACCCGCCATAGGCGGCAAACGGGGGATCATATACTAATGACTGCGCCATATATGTGCACAGGTATACAAGGATCCGGCAGCCGACCAGTCTGTTGAAGTTGCCGAACTAAGGAGGCAAATCGGATCCATCGATGCCGATATCGCAATGGTGAATAAACGGCTTGAGGAGTCACAGGGTATGTGCTTGGTTTTCCTTATTATTATGTATTGGAAAATGCAAAAGGGGCATAATATTAATGCCATGTGTTTGCACTGCAGATGGTGCTGCTGCCGTGGAGGCCCTGAGGGCGGAACTTGCTCAAGCGAAGGAACAAGCTCGGACTAGCAATGCGGCTGCCCTAAAGGCGGCCGAAGAATTGGGAGGCAAACAGGCTGCTCATCGCCTAAGCGAGGAAAAGATAGCTGAAATGGCTGGGGAGTTAAAAATGCCGCCGACCGGTACACACTCCTTGATAAGGAGAATAAGGCTAGTTCGGCTGAGCTGGACAAGGCACTGAATGCCGCCAAGGAGATGCGGACCGAGATCCACAGTATGCGTGAGGAGCTCCAACAAGCTGACAAAATCGTGGCTGGGGGCTCGTAATTACTGCAGACGAAGTTCTTGGATCCGAAGTATGCTCCCCTGGATGGGCGCTTGAGTCCTGCAGACGCATATGCGGACTTGGCGAGTAGTACGGCTGATGCTGTCAAGTTCTTCGAGGGTCAAGGCGATGAAGAAGTGGAGAAACTTTTCTGGTCGCAGTTCAATGCTCCCACTCGCCCGTTGCCACTGAATGAGAAGGTGGTTGCTATGGCGGAGCTCCACAGGCTGTCCGGACTTGCAATGCGGTCTGTAATAGACCATCTTTGGCCGAAAGGGCCTAAGCCGGACAGCTACTTTGGTTTGGTGCAGCAATTTCTTGGAGCCGTATCTCGGATTGACGCCATGAGGAGGTCGGCGTGCATAGAGGGTGCGCGGATGGCTCTAGCCCACGTTAAAGCTTATTGGACGAAAATGGAGGCCACTTTAATAGCGAGCCAGGATCTGGCGGGAGGCCAATATCCGACCGAGCACTACTTGGCGCAAGTCATAGAAGGTGCCCGCCTAATAGAGCCGCAGTGCTCGAAGAATGTTTTATTCGAGTGATAAGTCGAATCGTTGTAGAAAATGATGTTTTAATTTAATTATGAGGCTATGTTTATACTTTTGCCCGGAAGTATGATTGTACCCCCTTTGTGGCCGTTCTTATATGTATAAGTAGTCCGAAAGATAGCAGTCGTTTGCTTCAGCCCCCACGCAGACAATGCGGGGGTGTTCGCGAAAAAATATGCATAATCACACTTGATCCAACGTCTTGGTCCGTTAAGGAGGTGATCGCACGCTGAACTAGGCAACCAGACTATATAGATGTAACAATTTCGCTTAGCCGTGGGAGTCTAATGGTGGGGCTACTATGTAGCCCCTGGTACATGCGCGCTTATCCAAATACGGGTGCGTGTGTACATGGCCGGAAAACGGCCCTTCGTTAATGCGGAGGAGTCTTTAGGGATTCTGGTGAGTCTTCGAGTGGTTGAACAGTCTCTCGCTGTATCATGACAATCAGTTTTCGGCTTTCTCTACTGAGGCGCTCATCCGGAATAACCAGGGCACAATCGCAGTAGTTCTCCTTTGGCCCGCCTTAACCGGATGATAACAGAACGTAAGGCGGCAAACCCAGGAGCCGGGCAAACCCAACATTTGACCAAAGACATGATTCAGAGCTGATGCATATACGGCCAAACTCGTGAATTCGAACACTCCCGAGGGTATTCGGTCTTTGTAAAAGAAAATAGGCTGACAAGAGCCTATTACAAGCCCTTGATTTCCACGTACGTGCAATTTAGTCTGTCGTGGCCAAATGCCAATAACGGCAGTATCCTCTGTGGGTATAGAACCCATGGGATGGTTAAACAACAAGAGGCAGTAGAAAAGGTTTACACAGGGGCTTAATCTAAAAAGAAACCTGTTGAACGGGGCCCTGCTGCATGTCTGCGCCTTTGTCTCTATTGTGTCGTACCTTGGAAGGGTATCGCGCAAACGTTGTCTGTAAAAACTAAAACTCGTAGGAGAGTGCAACGTAAGTATGCGATTAATAATAAAAGTGTAAGATGTTGGCCTGCCAATAAGGTCGAAGCGAGTGTGGGGCTGTATTAAATATATACATCCCATGGTTTCCGTTATGGGATTGCATATACGTTGCCCTATTTGAATTTTATCCGGGGTACCAGACTCGTCTAACCGTGTGTGCGGTGGTAATGACCAGTCATGTTTTCTAACATTGGAGGCCGCTTATAGTCCGGCCGCCAGGGCCGTCGCGTATTCCTCTGCGCGTGAAGGTCCCTCTATGATTTCGCTAACGGTGATGACGCCACGGGGACCGGGCATCTTGAGTGTAAGGTGGCCATAGTGCGGCAACACGTTGAAGCGGGCGAAGGCCGTTCTTCCTAGCAATGCGTGATAGCTGCTTTGGAAGGGTGCGACAGTGAAGAGCAGCTCTTCGCTTCTGGAGTTGCCTGGGGAGCCGAATGTTACTTCCAGCACGACAGAGCCCCTGGTGCAGGCTTCAACGCCGGGTATCACCCCTTCAAAGGTGGTGTTACTTTGTCTAATTCTGGATGGGTTTATCCCCATTCTGCGGACAGTGTCCTCATATATTAAATTGAGACTGCTGCCGCCGTCCGTGAGGACACGGGTGAGACGGTATCCGTCGATTATTGGGTCGAGCACCAAGGCCTGTGATCCTCTGCGCCGAATACGAGTTCGGCCGTCCATGTGATCGAAAGTGATCGGACAAGACATCTAGTAATGAGATGTAGGTACGATGGGCTCTATATCATGCGCGTCTATGGGCGCACGTTCCTGCCTTCTCGTGCATGTGTGAGTCGCGTGGATCATGTTTACTGTTTTAACCTCTGGCGGGAATTTTTTCTGTCCCCCAGTGTTCGGCTGGTGAGGTTCGTCCTCGTCTTCACTTGGTGTTTCCCTCCCTTTGTGTTCGGCATTTAATTTGCCGGCCTACTTGAAAACCCAGCACTCTCTATGGGTGTGGCTCGCAGGTTTCTCCGGGGTGCCATGAATTTGGCATAGTCTGTCCAGGACTCTATTCAGACCGGACGGTCCCTCTTTACTGCCTTTGAATGGCTTCTTTTGCTGATCAGGTCGAGAGCCCCTGAATCCGGCGTTGACCTTCGTGTTATCCGGGCTCTCTTCCTTGTTTTGGCATTTGTTTTTATTATGATGTGGCTTCCCGTTGCCATCCCTTATTTCGGATGTGCTGGGGTCGCTGGTGCCTTTACGGGCCAGCCAACTATCTTCACCCGCGCAAAAGTGGGTCATAAGGCTTGTTAAGGCTGCCATTGTCCTTGGCTTTTCTTGGCCGAGGTGTCGGGCGAGCCATTCGTCATGGATGCTGTGTTTGAAAGCCGCTAAGGCTTCGGCGTCCGGACAATCGACAATTTGATTCTTCTTAGTGAGGAATCTGTTCCAAAGCTTGCGGGCGGACTCTCCGGGCTGTTGGATTATGTGACTTAAATCGTCTGCATCCGGAGGCCAGACATAGGTCCCTTGAAAATTGGCCCTGAAATCGTCTTCGAGTTCCTCCCAACTCCCAATTGAGTTTTCGGGGAGGCTTTTCAACCAGTGTCGAGTTGGTCCCTTCAACTTGAGGGGAAGGTATTTGATGGTGTGGAGGTCATCCCCACGAGCCATGTGAATATGCAGGATAAAATCCTCGATCCAGACCTCTGGGTTTGTGGTGCCATCGTATGCTTCTATGTTCACAGGTTTGAAGCCTTGTGGGAATTCATGGTCCAGTACTTCTTTAGTGAAGCATAGGGGGTGAGCAACCCCTCTGTATCTGGACGCGCTGTGGCATGTAGTCGACTGTTGTTGTGTCCGGAGTTTATTCCGGACTGGTATCTGGCTGGTATGAGCGGTTTGGTGACCATGTTCCTTCGTCGGGGTGTGTCCTTTAGATTCATAGATGGACCTGGCTGCACCGGCCTTCTTATCCAGATCCTCATGTAGATCGTGCGCAGTGTCTGCAGCCGCTCTGTTATGGTTGTGAAGCGGTACGTCTGGTTTCTTGGTCGAATTTTCTTTTGGTGGAACGGCCACGTCGTCGAATTCTGGCAGTAGCTTGCGCTTCGGATAGCTTTTCGTATGGCGTTCATCACCATATCTTTCTTCAGTGTCTAGCACCTTATTCCATCTTCAGCTGAGCCTTTCCTATGCTGCCTTGAGCCGTTGCTTCTGCTTTTTTAGACTTCTTGCGGTGGCCATAAGCTTGCTGTGGAGGTTGTCTCGTTCCACTTGTTCATCCGGGATGATGAATGCATCGTCGTCCGGACTGTCTTCCTGTTCTGGGGCGGCTTCGTGAGCTTGTCCCTCCGGATCATTGTGATCGGGTATTTGCTCCGAACTTGATTTGGCGTGACCTGGTTCAGCCTGCTCCATCGCTGGGTCCATGTGGTCGTTGTTGCTTTCAGAGTTTGCGGGTATATCGACCCTTCTTGCGCTCTTGTTGCTATTTTTGCCATTGCTGGACTTGGAGCGGCGTCTGCGCCGCCTTTTTGGCTTTTGCCCGGGTGTTTTATCTTCCGGATTATCGCTGTCGTCCTTATTGGGCGTATCTACCATGTATATATCGTGTGACCTGGTAGTAGTCCCGCGCCCCAGGGATTCTGGAGCTTCTCCTTCATCGTTGTCCATACTGTCGATGTCTTCGGAGTCAAAGTCAAGCACGTCGCTTAAATCTTCGATCGTGGCAATGAAGTGGGTGGTGAGTGGGCACCGAATTCCTGACAAAGAGAGAGACTTTAATGAGTTCAGCACGTCGCCAAAGGGCGAGCGCTGAAAGATGTCCGCGGCGGTAAACTCCATTACCGGAGCCCAACCTGGATCGGCTGGCTCAAGAGCGAGCGGACCGGGACCAGCGACCGGATACGAGTCCAGGGGCCCAGGGTTACAGGGCTCCACAGAGGTGAGACCTGTGTTCGGCTCCACCGCCGATGAGTGTGCGGCCTACGGGGCGGGGTCCAGCCCTCCGTCCATAGGCAACGCAACCTGCCCTGGATTTAGATTCGGGGCTGCTTCGGGGATGATGTCCCGAGCATTGTCCGACAGCAGGTCTAGGCCGTGCTCGTCATGACTGTCCGACGTTCCTGGCGCAGACTCGAATCCGTCGAGGATCAAGTCTCCGCAGATATCTGCCGTGTAGTTCAAGTTTCCGAACCTGATCTGGTGGCCAGGGGCGAAGCTATCGATCTGCTCCAACTGGCCAAGCGAATTGGCCAGCAGTGCAAAGCCGCCGAACACAAAGATCTGTCCTGGGAGAAAAGTTTCACCCTCGACCGTGTTGTTGACGATTGAAGGCGCTATCAGACCCTGCAGCGACGACACCGAGGAACTCTCAATGAAAGCACCAATATCGGTGTCAAAACTGGCGGATCTCGGGTAGGGGGTCCCAATCTGTGCGTCTTAGGCTGATGGTAACAGGAAGCAAGGGACACAATGTTTACCCAGGTTCGGGCCCTCTCGATGGAGGTAAAACCCTACTTCCTGCTTGATTAATATTAAAGATATGTGTAGTACAAGAGTAGATCTACCACGAGATCATAGAGGCTAAACCCTAAGAGCTAGCCTATGATGGTATGATTGTAATTGTGATCGGCCTTCTAAGGACCATCCTCTCCGGTTTATATAGACACCGGAGAGCTAGGGTTTACATGGAGTCAGTTACAAGGAAGGAAACATAATATCTGGATCGCCAAGCTTGTCTTCCACGCAAAGGAGAGTCCATCCGGACACGAGCCGAAGTCTTGAGTCTTGATGCTTCTATAGTCCGGACGATGTATACAGTCCGGCTGTCCGGATACCCCCTTATCCAGGAATCCCTCAGAGACCACCCGAAGGTCTACAACTAGTGGTTGAGAAACGCCTTTGTGGTGTTTTCTCAAAGGGATAATAGGGCAAGCCTTCGTGGCATTGGTGTGCCTTTGTGGTAACATCCACCTCTCTAACGGTGACGTAGCTTCCCTCGAAGGAAGTGAACATCGACATACATCCTCGTCTCTTGGAGTTGTGGTTATCCCTAACCCTAACTTCCTACTTGCGGTTCTTATCTCCTAGTCTTTTCTTATATCATATTGTGCTTGCTTACTCACCTACTTGTGTTACTTGTTTACCTTGCTTAGCTCTTAGCATCATACTTGCACTTGTTAGGCTCACTTTCATATTCCGCATTATTGCCTAAAATTTCTAAGTACAATTAAAATTGGTATTTGTACCTATTCATCCCCCCTCTAGGTCCATCTCGATCCTTTCAATTGTTATCAGAGCCTCGTGCTCTATTCTTGTGGCTTAACCTCCCTAGAGCGAGATGAACTACGATGGGACTCCCCTTGTTGCTGATCCAAAGGATAAGGGCACGGCTTCCACGGAAGTCAAGTCCTTCACTTCTGAGGATCTGGAATGGGCGCTTGCTAAGAAAAAGGAGGAGCATGATGCTTCTCTTTAGGCCTTGGTCCAAATGGTACTAGCCATATTGACCACGATGCTTGCACTACTTTCTGGTGGTGCGGCCTCTAGGCCAACTGTGCCTACTCCTTCACTTGCCCAATAACCTCCTAGTAATGAACACTCCAGTCTTCCTTGGCTTTGTGCAAGACCTCAAATGGAGAAACCAAAGTATAACCCTCAAGGAAAACCTCCTTTACTTGATGACACTGCCGATTTTGCTTTGTGGAGAGTTGGCGGGGTCATCTTTGATATGGGAATGATGAGATGTTGGAGATCTTGGAGTATGGTTACCAAGTTGTTTACCCAAAGAATCTTACACCAAGAGAGATATATGACAAGAATCTCAACGACACAACAACCATGGGCATAAGGAGAGGTATGACTGACAAGTAAAGGAGACCATACATACACTTCACAAGTGCCAAGGAATTATGGGATAGCATTGTGAGGACCAAGACCGGTAACTCCACTCTCCGGCTTGCTCAATATGAAATTTCCAAGGGTCAATTGCAAAACTTTTGTATGGAGAAAGGTGAATCTCCCAAGCAGCTCCTTGAGCATCTCATGACTCTCACCTCTGACATCGAGTCTTGTGAGTGTGACAAGACACGAGATGGATTCAATTTGACTAAGCGATTTCTCGTGGACAAGTTGCTTCATGCTCTTGCTCCATATCATCACCAAATAGTGTGGTTCATAAGACAACACCATGGATTCAAGGAAACGACTCCGGATGACATCATATCAACCTTCCAACTATTTGAAGAGTCAAAGGCAAATGCTACAAAACATCTTGCCATGCATGGTACATTAACATCAAAGATCAATCTTGCATTGAAGGGCAAGCATTTATGTGAAGAAGAGCGAAGTGAAGAATAAGAAGATGATGATGATGATGAAGATGGTCATGAGATTTACTCCGATGAGAGCCCTTCATATGAAGACATTGCTCTCTTTGTCAAGAAGTTTAGCACGGGAAAAATCAAGGGAAGATTCTAGAAGAAGAAAGTGAGAAAAATGCTACAACTGTGAAGAAACCAACCACTTCTCCAACGATTGTCCTTATGAGAAGAGAGAAGATAAACCAAGGTTTCCCAAGACCTTTCACAACAAAAAAGCTACCAAATCCTTTGAACTCCAAGCTCAAGAAGAGAGACGGGAAATCAATGGTTGCTCATGAAGAATCCAATCCATATGATGTTAGTGTTGTTGCTGGAGTAGCTCAAGATTCTCAAAACACTACAACTATATGAAAGACCACAAGGGAAACATTCACAAGTGCCTAATGGCAAAGGCCATGGTAGAAGATGGAGAGGACCAAAAATCTCCTGACAAGGTCAAGGTAACCCCACGGTCAAACCCTCCTCTTTTCACTCCTTCTACTCCTAGTGATGAGTATCTTGTTGTGGAGGATAATTATGATGATAATGATATAGATGATCCTATGCTTGCTAAACGAAATAAGTTCTTGTGCTCCCTCAAAGGAAAGAAGCTCACTATGTTTCGTATGCTTATGGAGATGGTGAGTAAGCACACCATCACCATTAAGGAACTCGAAACCCTCGTCACTGAGGAAAAGGAAAAATATTAAATCCTTGAGCGGAAAGTCCAATATGAGGAAGCACGAAATGACGAACTATGCTTGAAAATTGGTTCAAACATTGATGCTCATGCTAAAGAACTTGCCTCCTTGAAAAACACTAAGGACTCTTGGGAGGAGTTGATGAATGATAAAAGTAAGATTATGAAGTCTCATGCTTCTCTCTCTAAGGATTGTGAGCTTCTATCCGTGTCCCTCAAGACTAAGGAAGAAGAACTCACTCTCCTTACAAAGAGTTTTGAGACGCTCAAGCTTACTTATCTTGAAAATCTAGCCAAGGCTTACTCTTCTCCTATTACCAATGTTGATGCATGTACTACTAACACCAGTGGTCACCTAGCATCTATTCTTGAGGAGAATCGCTTTCTCAAGGCTCAACTCAATAAAGGACTCATGACATGTGCTCAAGTACAAAAGAACCTTGAGGAGGTATTGAGCCAACACAATGAGGTGTTTGCCAAACAAGGGCTCGGGTTTGACCCAAGCACAAGCAAGAAGAAGACGTCTTCTCAAAAGTGCACCACTCCTCTTAAGGAAACGTTTGTATGAGAAGGGCACAAGGAGAAAGGTAAGGTTGTGAGTGGGAAGGCCACAAGGGGCATGCCCACTCTCAACAAGCTGAATGACTTCATGCCTCCATCCTATGTGCTTCGTAAAATGAAGGATGGAGAAGTTTATGCAAAAAAATTTGGTCCTCGAAATGCATTCCGGTTTTATGCTATTTGGGTCCCTAAGACCCTTGTGACTAACTTGAGAGGTCCCATTGCAAAATGGGTGCCTCTAACCAAGTTATAAATTGTGTGTAGGTTGCCTTCTCTAGTGGAGTTAAATGGGTGATTAATAGTGGATGTACCAATCATATGACTAGAGATAGAAAATTGCTCTACGATTTCATGGAAGCTATTCAACCATTTATGAGCATTATGTTTGGAGGAGGATCAAAAGGACAGGTACCCGGGTTGGGCAAGGTGGTTATCACAAATGACATGTCTCTTGCAAATGTCATGCTTGTCCAATCCCTTAAATACCATTTGCTTTTTGTTCGTCAATTGGCTTCTATTGATTATGATACACTATTTGGACTAACTGATGTGGAAGTCTATAAGAGAGATACTCTCGAAGTGGCCTTAGTTGGAGAGTTGGATGGCGACCTTTACACGGTTGATTTCTCGAAAGAGAGCACATTCCATGCAACTTGTCTAATGGCCAAGGCTGACAAGGGGTGGCTAAGGCATCGCCGGCTATCCCATGTCGGCAAGGGAAATCTTCAAGATCTCTCAAAGGGTAATCACATCCTTGGACTAACCAATGTCTCATTTGAGAAATATCATGTGTGTGGTGCATGCATAGCCGGGAAGCAACATCAATCAAAGCACCCACCCAAGAATATTGTATCCACTTCAAGGCCTTTGGAGCTCCTTCATGTGGATCTCTTTGGGCCTCCTTCATGGGATAGTCTTGGTGGGAAGAAGTATGGACTTATCATTGTCGATGATTACTCAAGGTATACATGGGTATTTTTCCTCAAGTCCAAGGATGAGACGAAGATCACCTTCACATATTTTTCCAAGCAAGCACAATGCAAGTTTGACAAAGAAATCTTGGCAATAAGAAGTGATAACGGCTTCGAGTTCAAGAACTACACCTTGGAAGAATTTCTTAGTGACGAAGGGATTGAGATTCAATATTCCGCACCATACACTCCTCAACAAAATGGTGTAGCCGATAGGAAGAACCGTACACTTGTGGAAATGGCAAGGTCCATGTTGGATAAGTACAAGTCACCACACAGTTTTTGGGCTGAGGCTATCAACACCACATGTCATACATCAAACTGGCTCTTCCTCTGCACTGTATTAAAAAAGACTCCATATGAGCTCCTAATAGGGAGCAAGAAGCCAAATGTCAAGTACTTTCGTGTATTTGGATGCAAATGTTTCATCCCCAACACAAGAGAATGGTTAGGAAATTTTCAATCCAAAACAATTGAGGGCATATTTGTTGTCTATGGATCAAACTCTCACGCCTATAGAGTCTACAACAAATCCAATGGATGTGTTGTAGAAACTTGTGACGTGGTGTTTGATGAATTTAATGGCTCCCAAGGGGAGCAAGTTGATCTAATTGATGTAGGTGAAGAAGATTCTTCTCAAGATATTTTGACCATGGGTGTTGGTGCTCTTCTTCCCATGGAACAAGAACCTCACGATGATGAATAAGAAGATGGAAGTTTCACACATCATCAAACCACTCCAACACCCATACCACCACAAGCCCCTATTGATCAACCGATGCATGTAGTTCAGGTACAAGAAGATGATCAAGTCCCTCACCATGATCACCTTCAAGAGCAAGATCATCACCATGAGCAAGAACAAGAAAATGCAATCATTGATGAGGAACCTCAACAAATGCAATATGAAGAAGAAGATATTCCACCACACGTTAATGATCCATATGTTGAGGATGTGGATGATGGGCATGAAGTTGAACCTCACGAAACCCTAACCTCCATCATGCCCCGAGTGGCCGGTCATGTTGATGTTGATCAAATTCTTATCGGAATATCGAAAAGTAGAGTCACTTGTAAACATTTGATAAACTTTTGTGCTCACTTCTTGTTTGTCTCTAGTGTTGAGCCACTTAAGGTAAAAGATGCATTGATGGACAATGATTGGATCATTGCTATGCAAGAAGAGTTGAATAGTTTTGAACGCAACCAAGTGTGGTCATTAGTCAAGAGGCCAACTACGGAACACAATGTCATTGGAACAAAATGGATTTTCAAGAACAAGCAAGATGAGAATGGTGTAATCATCCACAACAAGGCAAGGTTAGTGGCACAAGGGTACTCTCAAGTTGAAGGTTTGGACTTTGGTGAGACCTTTGCTCCCATTGCCCATCATGAATCTATTCGCATCTTACTTGCTTATGCTGCTTTCAATGGTTTTACATTACATCAAATGGATGTGAAGAGTGCTTTCCTTAATGGTCCTCTACAAGAAGAAGTATATGTATTTGTTGATCCCGACCACAAAGACTATGTGTATAAACTTCACAAGGCTTTGTATGGCCTTAAACAAGCACCTCGTGCTTGGTTTGATCATCTTAAGAAGTTTTTACTCGATGATGGTTTTGTGAGAAGGGTGACTAATCCCACTCTTTTTACTAAGAGGGATAAGGGTGATTTGATCTTATGCCAAATCTATGTAGATGATATCATTTTTGGTTCTCCTAACATTCATTTGTGCAAGAATTTTGTGGCTTCCATGACCAAGAACTTTGAAATGTCACTCAATGCGGATTTGAAGTCCTTTCTAGGATTTCAAATACAACAATTTCAATAAGGAATTTTATTATCTCAAACAAAATATGTCAAGGATATTCTACAGAAGTTTGACATGACAAATGCTAACCCATGTAAGACACCCATGCCAACAAAGATTGTACTCACTGAAGACACAAGCGGTATCCCTTTCGACCCACCTATTTACCGCTCTATGATTGGTTCATTGCTTTATCTTTGTGCATCCAGACTAGACATCATGTTCAATTTGTGCATGTGTGCTAGATTTCAAGCTTCCCCTAGGGAAAGTCATCATAAGGTGGTTAAGCATATTCTTAGATACCTTGTTCACACCACAATGTTGGGCCTATGGTACCCCAAGGATTCTAAGTTTGATCTCATTGGGTACACGGATGCGGATTGGGATGGAGAAAAAGTGGGATGGAAGTCCACCTCCGGTGCATGTCAATTTCTTTGACGCTCCTTGGTAAGTTGGTCCTTGAAGAAGCAAAATTGTGTCGCCCTCTCCACCACCAAAGTCGAATACATTGCAACCGCCACTTGTGAAACTCTATTACTATGGATGAGGCAAACTTTGAAGGATTATGGTATCACCTATACATGTGCCTCTTCTATGTGATAATGAAACTGCCATCAATATTGCTGAGAATCCCAAAGATCATACTCGCACCAAGCACATTGATATTAGGTATCATTTCTTGAGAGATCATGTGGAAAAGGGAGACATTTATATTTCTCATCTTTCTAAAGATATGCAACTTGCAGACATTTTCACCAAGCCATTGGATGAGGCAAGGTTTTGTTAACTTAGGCATGAACTTGGTATCTTGGAGCTTGACAACATTATGTGAAATCTAGTACCCATCCATGCATTTACGTAATGTCTTGTCATGATTTAGGCATATGTTTAGGGGGAGACACTCAACTCATGAGCTCTCTCACCCTATATATATAATGCATAAAAAGAACCAACACTATCAAAGTTACTATTGTTCCTCAAACTATGGTAATTTAAAATGATGGAGTAGTGTTTTTGTGCCCAAGACATTATCTTCGCGGCATCAAGACACACATACTCACACATGGTGTCCCTTGGCCACTGGCTCTCCCCAGAGAAGTAGTGCCTAATCATGTTTTGGGTTCATACCATGTGTGTCTAGCTGTTAATCTTATGGTGTCCTCTATGACTGTGTGCCGATATACTTTTGTCATCCACCCATTCTTGCATTATTGGTTCATCTAGATTTGTCTAAACATTTTCTGTCAAAACTTCTTGCCACTGGTCATCCGACATTTATCGGACATCCGATCACTCATAAGTATCCGGTCGTCCGATACTGCTCGGTCGTCCGGATGCTATGCTGCATCCGTGCCCAGCCCAAATTACTCCCCAGGTCTCGAACTTCCGACTCTGCTCAGTCGTCCGTCGCCTGGCACGTTCACCTGTGCCCGGACGTCCGACCTCTGTTGGTCGTCCGATGACGTTTGCGGCCCATATGTATTCTTCGGGGTCGGGCCTGTCTGGGCAGTTGCCCTATCCTTTTCTTCCCTACCCTGCGACTGTGACCGCCGCCATGCTGCGAGGGGCGATTTTTCCTCGCCATCGCTGGGGGAGTTGCTTTGCCGCGCCCCCAGCCTCTCTCCGTTGCTCCTTATCCTAATCTTGAGAGGTTCGTCTCATGATGGTGAAAACCAAGCACACTGCTCGCTAGTATGTCAGGGGTACCTCTATTCGCGCCTCTCGTCGAGGTGGTTCTGATGACTCTCAAGAGGAGCAGCATCCGTGCAAGCATGCTAGGAAACGTCCTGTGATTGAGGAGTCCTCCTCTACTGAGAGCGCTGACTATGAAGAAGAAATGGAAGATGAGGAGCGTGGTGTGCAAGTGGTGTTTTTGTCCGCCCCAGTGATTCTCGAAGGGCCACCCATATGCCTGCTCCTCCTCCCGATCAGCCGCATGCAGATGGTCGTCACATACCCCTTGAGGCTCCTCAACTTCATGTGTGTGTCCTCAAGGATTTCACCAAAGTGCCCAAGCCTGCATATCTTAAGTTCCGACATGATGTTGATCAATTTGAGGTGGTTGAAGACTCTCTGGATCAACGGTTCTGCACAAATGTTCAGGCAGATATCAACACCTATGTTGTCCTCCCAAAGGGTATCTCTCTGCACCACTTCATTGACTTAGCACATATTCGGAAACATCCAGTGAAGTACCCGGGTGCAATTGAGCTAATTGAGTCATCCAGTCTTGCTGCCCCATTTGCATTTCAACATGATTTTAACCAAGCTGCTATACATCAGTTTTATGCCACTTGCTTATTTGCTCCCAACAAGACGATCACCTGGATGACCTTTGACATCGATCTCACTTCCACTTATGCTCAGTTTGTCGCTGCTCTTGGGTTTCCTGACATTGGATTCAAGATCCATAAAGATGACCCCAATCACAAACCCAAAGCAGTTGAGGCTTGTGGCTATCTTCTTAAGGAGCTAGATGAACTTACTGAGGAGGAAAAGATGAAGAATCTGAATCAAGTTTCCATTTGGATATCTCCTTACTACATCATTTACCAATGCGTCATCCGCACCGTCTATCCCAAAATGGGTGACAAGGGATCTTGTGGCAGCTATTGCATTGATCTTATGTCGTGCCTCCATGAGTCTCCCAAAGGGAAGATAAATATTCCTCATTTTCTATGGCATGAAATCCTTCTTGCTAGCTTTCAGTATAAGCGTGCCTTCCCTCATGCTCCATTCATCCATGCTCTTATTGAACGTGTGGCTCCATTCTCTCTTGTCCGCACTCATGTGCATGAGAAGTGGATTATTCCTCCTCACATGGCCAACGATTTTGCTCCCAAGGGTTCCTCCAAGTCTGCCCCTGCTCGTAGGTCTGCTGCTCAGTCGCATCCCTCCACTTCCAGCTCTGCGTCGGTTGGACGTCTTGCCAGTTTTCTTAGAAAGGCTCACTCTGCCATGATGAAGGCCTTCACCTTCTCCTGCACTGAAAACCATGATGTTGTCACTCGGTTGATCACCTTCAAGAATGCCTTGAAGTCTCGTATGCGTGACTCTAGAGCTCCCGATGTTAGTGACAATGACCGTCATGGAGTGGCTCCTCCTTCAGATTTTGCTTTCCTGCCAGGGCCTAAGTGGGCTGATTTCTTCAACGATGCTGGTGGTAGTGGAGATCCTAACGATGATGATGATGATGATGACCTGTGACTGTTTGTTCGTTTCTCTCTGTCCCTTTTGGGTACTTGATGCCAAGGGGGAGAACTAGTACTATAATCTATTTATGTTAAAACTTATCTTATGTTGAACCATTATTGAGTAGGTGTATGACTTTATCTATGTCTTATGTTGAACCACTAAGTTTTATGTATGAAGAAATATGATGATATTGTGTTGATGTGCTCTTGTGATGGTTATGTTTGAGAGTTTGTTTTATTTTGCTCATATATTTTTAATGGTTGTCACTATGAGGGGGAGCTCTCCATATAATGTTCGCAATGATTATCACTGAGAGGGGGAGCTCTCCATATAATGTTCGCAATGATTATCACTGAGAGGGGGAGCTCTTCAATAAATCTGTCTTAATCATAGAACAACCTTGTTTCTTCTGTACTATGTGTATATTGTCATCAACTACCAAAAAGGGAGAGACTGAAAGTGCAATCATGCCCTTAATCTTATTTTGATGTTGATGACAATATACTCATAGGGGGACTAACAAACTTTGTCAAGTATATCTCAGGTTTTTGTCCCCTCGGGATCATGTGTGTGTGGATTATGACTTTGGAAATATTTATCTTCCTCAAGAACGAAGAAACAAGTCTACTGGCTTAGGCACCTTTTTATGCTTGTTCTTGAGTATAGGGATCCCGCACTATTAAGAAGGGAACATGCGGTCTCTCTAAAAGTCTTGCTCAAATGATCTACTTTAGGATCTCATCTTCTGTGCCTTGGTTCTGTCGGACGACCGATGCGTGTCGAACGACCGGTATTCACCGGACGTCCGGTACCTCCTTTCCAGAGCCAAAACATCATATTTTCGGTTTCCACCGGATGTCTGACTTCTCCTCATCAGTACAAAAACATTAGATGGCCAGCGTCCACTGGACGTCTGGTACCTTCTATACTGAGCCAATACATCGGATGTTCGGGATCATCCGGTCGTCTAGTACCTTCTCTACCGAGCCAAAACATCGGACGTCCGGGATCCTCCGGTCATCCGGTACCTTCTATACCGAGCCAAAACATCGGACGTCCGGGATCCTCCAACCGTCCGGTACCTTCTATACCGAGCCAAAACATCGGACGTCCGTTGTCTGCCGAGCCCTCGATCGTCCGATGTGTATCGGACGTCCAACACTGCTATGTTGTTTTGGTCCGAACCGCCACTTATTGTGTCATACTATAAATATCTCTCTCCTATCCAATGGGAGGGTTGACCATTCGCTTCAAACATCCTCAAGAACACTTTTTACTCTCTCTCTCTCTCTCACTCTCCTCCTCCAAATCTTAGATCCCTATGGGATATGAGAGCATTTGAGAGAAGTGATCCACAAAAGTGATAGATCCGATCCTTCCCCTTCTTTGAACCAAAGGAATTTGTGATTTGAGAAAGTCTTGAGCTTTTACCCATCGTTCTTGTTACTCTTGGAGGTTGGAGACTCCTAGGCGGTAGGATTCATTCGGTGAGGAATCGGCCATTGTGATTACCCCCAGAAAGTTTGTGAGGGTTTGGAGACCACCCCAAGGTCTACCACTAGTGTTTGAGAAACGCCTTCGTGGTGTTGTATCAAAGGGAGAATAGGGTGAGCCTTCATGGCATTGGTGTGCTTTCGTGGTAACATCCATCTCTCTAACGATGACATAGCTTCCCTCCAAGGAAGTGAACATCGGCATACATCCTCGTCTCTCGGAGTTGCAGTTATCCCTAACCACAACTTCCTACTCGTGGTTGCTTGTCTCCTAGTCTTTACTTATATCATATTGTGCTTGCTTACTCTCCTACTTGTGTTACTTGTTTACCTTGCTTAGCTCTTAGCATCATACTTGCATTTGTTAGGCTCACTTTCGTATTCCACATTATTGCCTAAAATTGCTAAGTTACAATTAATTTTTTTTAATTGTATTCATCCCCCCTCTAGGTCCATCTCGATCCTTTCAATTGTTATCAGAGCCTCGTGCTCTATTCTTGTGGCTTAACCGCCCTAGAGCGAGATGAACCCCGATGGGACTCCCCTTGTTGCGGATCCGAAGGATAAGGGCACGGCTTCCATGGAAGTCAAGTCCTTCACTTCCGAGGATCTGGAACGGGCGCTTGCTAAGCAAAAAGAGGAGCATGATGCTTCTCTTTAGGACTTGGTCCAAATGAGACTAGCCACATTGACCACGATGCTTGCACCACTTTCTGGTGGTGCGGCCTCGAGGCCAACAGTGCCTACTCCTTCATTTGGCCAATAACCTCCTAGTAATGAACACTCCAGTGTTCCTTGGCTTTATGCAAGACCTCAAATAGAGAAACCAAAGTATAACCCTCAAGGCAAACCTCCTTTACTTGACGAAGCTACCGATTTTGCTTTGTGGAGAGTTGCTATGCATGATCATCTTCGATATGGGAATGATGAGATGTTGGAGATCTTGGAGTATGGTTACCACGCTGTTGACTAGAAGAATCTTACACCAAGAGATATATACAACAAGAATCTCAACGACACAGCAACCATGTGCATAAGGAGCGGTATGACTGACAAGCAAAGGAGACCATACATACACATCACAAGTGCCAAGGAATTATGGGATACTATTGTGAGGACCAAGACTGGTACCTCCACTCTTCGGTTGCTCAATATGAAATTGCCAAGGGTCAATTGCAAAACTATTGTATTGAAAAAGGTGAATCTCCCAAGAAGCTCCTTGAGCGTTTCATGACTCTCACCGCTGACATCGAGTCTTGTGAGTGTGCCAAGACAGAAGATGGATTGAACTTGACTAAGCAATTTCTCATGGACAAGTTGCTTCATGCTCTTGCTCCATATCATCACCAAATGGTGTGGGACATAATACAACACCATGGATTAAAGGAAATGACTCCAGATGACATCATATCAACCTTCCAACTATTTGAAGAGTTAAAGTCAAATGCTACAAAACATCTTGCCATGCATGATACCTCAACATCAAAGATCAATCTCTCATTTAAGGCCAAGCATGTACGTGAAGAAGAGCAAAGTGAAGAAGAAGAAGAAGAAGATGATGATGAAGATGGTGATGAGATTGACTCCAATGAGAGCCCTTCATATGAAGACATTGCTCTCTTTTTCAAGAAGTTTAGCGCGGGAAAATTCAAGGGAAGATTCCAGAAGAAGAAAGTGAGAAAATGCTACAACTGTGAAGCAACCAACCACTTCTCCAATGATTGCCCTTATGAGAAGAGAGAAGATAAACCAAGGTTTCCCAAGACCTTTCCCAAGAAAAAGTTGCCAAATCCTTTGAACTCCAAGCTCAAGAAAAGGGATGGGAAAGCAATGGTTGCTCATGAAGAATCTGATCCCGATGATGTTAGTGGTGTTGCTAGACTAGCTCAAGATTCTCAAAACACCTTGAGGCTAGTCAACAAGAGTGGTGGTGTTGTCACCTACAACTATATGAAAGACTACAAGGGCAACGCTCACAAGTGCCTAATGGCAAAGGCCGTGGTAGAAGATGGGGAGGACCAAAACTCTCTTAACAAGGTCAAGGTAACCCCACGGTCAAACCCTCCTTTTTTCACTCCTTCTACTCCTGGTGATGAGTATCTTGATGCAAAGGATAATTATGATGATGATGATATAGATGATCCTATGCTTGCTAAACTAAATAAGTTCATGTGCTCCCTTAAAGGAAACAAGCTCACCTATGTTTTGTATGCTTATGGAGATGGTGAGTAAGCACACCATCACCATTAAGGAACTCGAAACCCTCGTCATCAAGGAAAAGGAAAAATATGAAATCCTTGAGCAGAAAGTCCAATATGAGGAAGCACAAAATGATGAACTATGCTTGAAAATTGGTGCAAACAGTGATGCTCATGCTAAAGAACTTGCCTCCTTGAAAAAGACTAAGGACTCTTGGGAGGAGTTGATGAATGATAAAAGTAAGCTTGTGAAGTCTCATGCTTCTATGTCTAAGGATTGTGAGCTTCTATCTGTTTCCCTCAAGACTAAGGAAGAAGAGCTCACTCTCCTTACAAAGAGTTTTGATACGCTCAAGCTTACTTATCTTGAAACTCTAGCCAAGGCTTACTCTTCTCCTATTATCAATGTTGATGCTTGTACTACTAACACTAGTGGTGACCTAGCATCTATTCTTGAGGAGAATCGCTTTCTCAAGGCTCAACTCGAGAAAGGACTCATGACATGTGCTCAAGGACAAAAGAACCTTGAGGAGGTATTGAGCCAACACAATGAGGTGTTTGCCAAAGGAAGGGCTCGAGTTTGACACAAGCACAAGCAAGAAGAAGACGTCTTCTGAAAATTGCACCACTCCTCTTAAGGAAACGTTTGTACGAGAAGGGCACGAGGAGAAAGGTAAGGTTGTGAGTGGGAAGGCCACAAGGGGCATGCACACTCTCAAAAAGCCGAAAGACTTCATGCCTCCATCCTATGTGCTTCGTAAAATGAAGGATGGTGAAGTTTATGCAAAATTTGTTGGTCCTCAAAATGTATTCCGGTTTTATGCTATTTGGGTCCCTAAGACCCTTGTTACTAACTTGAGAGGTCCCACTTCAAAATGGGTGCCTCTAACCAAGTCATATATTGTGTGTAGGTTGCCTTCGCCGGTGGAGTCAAATGGGTGATTGATAGTGGATGTACCAATCATATGACTGGACATAGCAAATTGCTCTACGATTTCATGGAAGCTATTCAACCATTTATGAGCATTATGTTTGGGGGAGGATCAAAAGGACAGGTACTCAGTTAGGAAAGGTTGCAATCACAAATGACATGTCTCTTGCAAATGTCATGCTTGTCCAATCCCTTAAATACCATCTGCTTTCTGTTTGTCAATTGGCTTCTGTTGGTTATGATACACTATTTGGACTAACTGATGTGAAAGTCTGCAAGAGAGATACTCTCGAAGTGGCCTTAGTTGGAGAGTTGGATGGCAACCTTTACACGGTTGATTTCTCGAAAGAGAGCACATTCCATGCAACTTGTCTAATGGCCAAGGCCGACAAGGGGTGGCTATGGCATCGCCGGCTAGCCCATGTCGGCATGAGAAATCTTCAAGATCTCTTAAAGGGTAATCACATCCTTGGACTAACCAATGTCTCATTTGAGAAAGATCGTGTGTGTAATGCATGCATAGCTGGGAAGCAACATCAATCAAAGCAGCCACCCAAAAATATTGTATCCACTTCAAGGCCTTTGAAGCTCCTTCATGTGGATCTCTTTGGGCCTCCTTCATGGGATAGTCTTGGTGGGAAGAAGTATGGACTTGTTATTGTTGATGATTACTCAAGATATACATGGGTATTTTTCCTCAAGTCCAAGGATGAGACAAAGATCACCTTTATTGATTTTGCCAAGAAAGCACAACGCAAGTTTGAGAAAGAAATCTTGGCAATAAGAAGTGATGATGGCTCTGAGCTCAAGAACTACACCTTGGAAGAATTTCTTAGTGATGAAGGGATTGAGCATCAATATTCCGCACCATAAACTCCTCAACAAAATGGTGTAGCCGAAAGGAAGAACCATGCACTTGTGGAAATGGCAAGGTCCATGTTGGACGAGTAAAAGTCACCACACAGTTTTTGGGACTCCGATACACCCCGGAACACTTCCGGTGTCCGAATATTATCATCATGTACATCAATCTTTACCTCTCGACCATTTCAAGGCTCCTCGTCATGTCCGTAGTCTCATCGGGACTCCAAACAACATTCGGTCACCAAATCACATAACTCATATAATACAAAATTTTCATCGAATGTTAAGCGTGCGGACCCTACGGGTTCGAGAACTATGTAGACATGACCGAGACATCTCTCTGGTCAATAACCAATAGCGGAACCTGGATGCTCATATTGGCTCCCACATATTCTACGAAGATCTTTATTGGTCGAACCATTATAATAACTTACGTCATTCCCTTTGTCACCGGTAAGTTATTTGCCCGAGATTCGATCGTTGGTATCTTCATACCTAGTTCAATCTCGTTACCGGAAAGTCTCTTTACTCGTTCCATAATGCATCATCCTACAACTAACTCATTAGTCACTTTGCTTGCAAGGCTTCTTATGATGTGCATTACCGAGAGGGCCCGGAGATACCTCTCTGACACTCGGAGTGACAAATCCTAATCTTGATCTATGCCAACCCAACAAACACCTTCGGAGATACCTATAGAGCATCTTTATAATCACCCAATTACGTTGTGACATTTGATAGAACACAAGGGATTCCTCTGGTATCCGGGAGTTGCATAATCTCATAGTCGGAGGAATATGTATTTGACATGAAGAAAGCAATAGCAATAAAACTGAACGATCATAATTCTAAGCTAACGTATGGGTCTTGTCCATCACATTATTCTCCTAATGATGTGATTCCATTCACCAAATGACAATACATGTCTATTGTTAGGAAACTTAACCATCTTTGATTAACGAGCTAGTCTAGTAGAGGCATACTAGGGACACGGTGTTTTGTCTATGTATCCATACATGTATCAAGTTTCCGGTTAATACAATTCTAGCATGAATAATAAACATTTATCATGAATAAGGAAATATAAAATAACAACTTTATTATTGCCTCTAGGACATATTTCCTTCACATACTTGATACGCACACACGTATGTCTCTTTTTTAAAACAGAGGTGGAAAGAATTGCCTCATTTGCGAACCAACCTACTTGGGGTGTCCGATTTTTCAGTCAGTATCATTTTTGTTTTTGTTTTCTGTTTATCTTTTAGCTATGAAGTTTTGTTCTCATGTGTTTTCACACTAATTTATGGTATTTTTGTGAAAATGATTAAAATTTATTATCAAAGTACACCGAAAGTATAAATCACATCAAACATAATAATAATTACATTGAGTTTCCAAGGCCACCAAACAACAACTACTGCCGCCACAATGAGCCGCCGATGCGCCACTGTCGCCGCTCCCATACTGGAGCCAAGTTGACCTTATCGATGACAGCTGGGAAGTCTTCGTGCAAGTCCAAAAAGATGGGCTCCAACTGCTGTGTGGGCACCCCCCGAGGCCCCAAGCGACATCATTTCCTTTGGAAGAACCATCGACAAAGGCGAAGTGGGCTCCCCACAAAGCTCTTGCTGCTAGGTATAATGTGGATTACTGGATCCACAATCTTAGTGATGACTTTATTCCCGGAGGCAGCCAACAACACATGCATACACAAAGGGCAAGGACTAGCACGAGGAGAGAAGTATCCACTCAGAAAGCGGAGACACAACTGAGACAACCTAAAGTTCATCGTGGATGGACTTTGCTCTCGCCAAGAGACTCCCAACACGCGAAGACAATCGCGTAGTCCAGGGGGAAGCAGCTCCGCCTCCTCGACGAGAATGTGCCACAGATGCACACAAGATGGGGTAGCATCATCAGTGACTGCAAGTGGTGAAGCAGCTTGTGAGGCGTCGTGTGAGATTTTACATGGCAGGAACTAGCGATATGGCCTAACCAAAGGCAGCTTGTGCATGTGATTGGGTCCCTACACCACGGGCATGATGGCCTTTGGAAAGGTATTAGAAGCAACAGTCTCACAGCCATGCAGGGCAGTCGGCTGCACGATGAAAGCAGAATGATGGAATGTCATGGAAGGCAGCGGGTGACTCCGCACAATGGTGTGCGAACCACCCAAAGTATCTCCAGGAGGTGCTGGCATGCAGCACACAGGAACAAGATGTCGCATCCCTGTTGAGGGACCTGCGCGAGTCACCCCATCCTAGGAGCAAGGGAGGGGCCTCCTCAACGGGCATGTCCCTCCTCACTACAAGAAATGTGTCAACTTATGACCACCACTATTGGTCACTGAAAGGTCACAAATTTCCATTTACGACCTTTTTGTGACCAAAAACAGAAGGTCAAAAGCTGGCCGTCGTAAACTGACTATAGCGACCTTTCTTCTGGAATGGTCAAAGACGTTTACGACCAAAATATTCCTACTGTGGCATTTTGGTCACTAGCAACCTCCCCAAGCCAGGTAGGCATCCAGCGTGGCAAGCTGATGTGGCACAAGATTCAGCCCGGTCCAATTCGGTTTTCTACATGGGCCGAGCCCATTAATTCAGCCTTTCTATATTTTTTTGTGTCAATTTTTGGTCGATTTCATGGGCCAAGCCCAACGTTTTAGCCTTTTTTATTGTTGGCTCGTGGCCTTTTATTATTTATTGCTTTTCTATTTTCAGCCATTATATATTCAAGCTGGTCCCACTACTCAGATGGGTCCCACTTGTCATGATCATCTCTCAAATTGGTCCCACATATCAGAAATGTACAAATTTGACAGATTACTTACATAAGTGGACCCATTGGTCAAGTTTCCATTTCACAAGTTTTCAGATCACACATACATAATAAAAAAGAACACATAAATTTCATCAAATATACCACTAAATAAATTTATTACAATCTTTACAACACAGATATTCTACAATATGCTACTCTTTACTGAGTTGGACTTCACGCCTCCACACTTGGCTTCACACTACACGGCTTCACACTTCACACTTGAGCTTCTGTAAAAGAGGAACCACCACAATTTTAAGTCTACAATACAACAATTAATACTAATCAAGGATAAAAACAAAAATAAGTAATAGACTCAAATGTGTAGGCAGCATGGAACTAGTGATACGACAACATGCAGAAAACACTACAATGTAAATACTGTTGTAAGTTCATATCAGCGCAAAATCAGCACTACACAAAGCAACACATAACAATTGGTTCCAAGCAAGCTGACAGACTCACAGTTTTATCAACCCTCTAGGAAATTCCATAAACACACAAAGCTGAGTTATCCATACAGCCATCTTGCAATAAACCATCGGACTAACACCACACAGAATAAACAAAAAGAAGAAACTCAAATATCCATGGAGAAATAGACAGCAACTCTGCATTATCACAATAGCAGTTCAGATCTCACTCAAACAGAAGGGCTTCACACAAACCCAGCACGAGCATACAGAAACTTCTAGAAATGGGCGTGGAGACGAAGAGAGCACTTACTTGGCCTAGTATTTCCCCTTAGGGAGGATGGTGTGGTCCGCAGGGTGGGGGGTAGAGGCTTGATCCGCCATGCCTCGTTGGTCTCAACCTATGGAAGAAAACAGTGCAATCATAACTCAAGCCAAACCAGCAAGGGTACGAGCGAATGGATCAAGCAGCAAGTAGAACACATGAAAATAAGAAAGACAAACATAACTCAAGCCAAACCAGCAAGGGTACGAGCGAATGGATCAAGCAGCAAGCAGAACACATGAAAATAAGAAAGACAATCATATATATTATAAATAAGCAAAGGAAAACAATACATGATGTCTCGGAATTTTAAAGCTGAATATAAGCATAATACCAATGAATAGTAAAACCACATAGCTTTTACAGCTTCAAATGCTACACAATTATAAATAAGCAAAGGAAAACAATACATGATGTCTCAGTATTTTAAAGCTGATAAGAATAATACTGATGACTAGTAAAACCACATAGCTTTTACAGCTTCAAATGCTACACGATCTCCTTAACCCCAAACCACATAGCTTTTATCGAATCACACCCAGAATACAGTAGTTACAGCTACAGCCAAACTAGAGCAGTTACAGAATCATCACATATGTAGTTGGCAGGAGGAATAAGCGACAGATCAAGGAAATTGTCTCACCAGCAGCAACAGCAGGGCGAAGTTGAGGAGGGTCGGTGGCAGGAGCAGCTCAGGGAAGTGGTCGAGGAAGACAGTCGGCAGCAGCAGGTCCATCACACCCATGACCTGCCTACCGTCGAGTGCCCCACGAAAACGCCAGGGGAGGTGGCGGAGCAGCTCAATAAAAGGAATAAAGTATGATTAACTGATAGCAACAAGTAAACAACAAATAGGTAATTTTACAGCAAGGAAAACAGTAATTCCAAGAGTTGTACTTTAAAATGATTATCTATACTGGTTACTTATTTATTCAGCAAGGAACCACAACATATTTCTGTAGAAAAAGAACATGTATCCAAAATAATCACCAAACAAATACGGGAGCATGGTTCAAGACCTCGCACCAAGACCATTTGTATACCTGAGTATGGTGCAAAAAGCTACCTCGTGTGATTTCAATCTCAATGCAAAATAAGAGACACAGTGCAAGATGATACTAACTGAATGAGGCAAGCAGTTAACAAGTACGCAATCCTTCCTACTCTATCACAAACTGTACATCAACCGAGCAGGAACACCAAAAAAAAATACTAGCAAGCATCAAATTCGCAAAAACGAAAGAAGAATCAATCAACATGCAACAAGGTGCAGTCCTGCAGCTACACCAGGAACAGTCTGTACTAGATGTTTCTAATTCCAACTGAAATAAATGTCTGGAATAACCAAGCCAACATCTACGACATTGTTGATGTTCACGTGGATTAGGTTATTGCAGGCAAAATCATTTGGATAACAGTAACTTGTTCAGATGGATAACACTAATAAAACTAGATCAAGTTGGTGACAGACATCAGATGCTTCTAAAAAAGCAAGGGGCATCACTTCCTACTCCTAAAATGAAGAGAACACACATGTGGTGCTATGATTGATGCAGCAAAAATAAAGCATCGGTGCAGTCAGTTTCATCCTACTGATTGTGCCGCTTGTGAGGCACCAATTTCAATCTGTAGGCACGCTGGTGTTCTGCAGTTTGCGAAACCAGAGGAGGAGGCCGAATAGAGTACCTTTGTTGTCTCCGGCATTGAAATTCACGCGAAGCTTCTCGAGCAGGTAGACGCACACCGGCATCCTCCCGTGGCCGGCAGCGGCGTGCAACACCCCGGGTCATCCGTCCTTGGTGGCCTCCACCGCCTCCTTGATGTGGCCCTTCCCGCCGTCCAGCGCGCTCGCAATGCCCGACAGGAAAAACAAGCGCGCCCAAATCAGGATCGAGCACAAACAAACACCGAAGCGAAAAACCAGCATGGGGAAAGGGAGGCCGTCCACCTGTTGGCCGCCCTCTGGACGCCAGCGCTGCCGCCCTCCGTGCCGGAGCCGGCGGCCCCGGCGACAGCGGCAGCCTCCTCCTCCAGGACGTGGCCGTCGTCCGCGTCGAGCGACGGGTGTGGGCGCTTCTGCGCGGGCATTCCGGCCGCCTGGCTACCCTCCCCGCTCCTTGGCGCGGCGCTCGTCGCGGGGGAGAGGACGGTCGGGCGCGTGCGGGCGGGCGGAGGAGTCAGAGGGAGGAGGCAGGAGGTGGGTGGAGGCGGCTCGAGTCGAGGGGGAGCCAGATCGAGACGGATCTGGGGAGGAGGCGGCCGCGATCTGGAAGGGAGGAGGTGGAGGCTGCGGTCTGGAAGGGATGAGCGCGGCCGTGGGAGAGAAGGGGAGGGGAGGGGTTGTCGGCGATTGGGGTTGGGGGAGAGGACGGAGGACGGTGGTGGCTGGGTGGTTGGGGATCCAGAGATTGAGACGGAGTGGCGGCTGTGGGGCGAGAGGGGGAGAGTGGATCGGAGGAGAGGAGTGGATCGGGGAAGTTAGGGTTTGGGTGAGAGGGTGAGGGGGTGAGGGCTGCTGTTGGATCCAGAAGCATCCAACGGTGGTTGAGGCATGATCCGCGTGATATGCCTATGGACCAATCAGAGCACACCAAACAAGTTGCCGATTTTTTGACCATATAAATTGGTCATGATTGATTACATACAAATTTTTCATTTCATTTTTCAATGCTCAAAATGAGTTTTTTTGTGAAAGACCTATCAAATATTTGTTCAAATGATGCCATATTTTTCACAAGTTTACATCTTAGATTGGCAAACAACATTGACAAAGGGAGTTTTTATTTCTTTTGCATGAAAAAACAATTTTCCATTTTTTGAGTGCTCAAAATAAGTTTTTTTGTGAAGAACCTACCAAATATTTTTTGTAAAATTTTACCAAATCAATTTTCTCAGATACTAGGCCATATTTAATGCACAATTGACCAAATGGTTAGGTGTCAAAAGTTTTGATCCACCTCTAGTGAAAAAGACAAATTCCCGCCGATTCAGCTGGAGGCGGGTCAAATTTGAACTGCAGCCGCCTCATAGTTTGCTATTTATTTTTTCCAAAAATCATTTCTAGGTACGTAAGTATCTATTTAATCAGAGAAACATCAAAAGTTTTCCAAGATTCAACCACTAGCTAGGAACGGTCATTCCCGCCGTTTTGACCGCATTTTGAAACGGGCATAAAAAATTCAAAAAAATCAAAAAATTGGGAAACCTTCGCATTGTGTCATCATATGTGGCCAAGTTCCCAGGAAAAATAATAAACTTGTAATACGGTAATTATTTTAAAAAAGTGTTCTCAGAAATGAGCTATCAAGTGTGAAGATTCATGGATTTCAAGCCAAATGATCAATCTTATGGCCACATCCATGGCATAGTTTGTTCAAATGATCTCATATTGTGCACAAGAGTGCATATTGGAATGGCAAACAATGTTGTCTAAGGAAGTTTTCATTTTCGTTGGACGAAAAAACCATTTTCCATTTTTCGAGTGCCCGAAAGGAGGTTTTTTTGTGAAGGAACTACCAAATAATTGTTGCAAAATTGGACCAAATAATTTTTATAAAATACTAGGCCATATCTAATGCACAATTGACAAAATGGTTGGGTGCAAAAAGTTTTGATCCACCTCTCGTGAAAAAGACAAATTTCCGCCGATTCAGCTGGAAGCGGGTCAAATTTGAACTGCAGCTGCCTCATAGTTTGCTATTTATTTTTTCCAAAAATCATTTATAGTTACATAAGGACCTATTTAATCAGAGAAACACCAAAAAAATCCAAGATTCAACCACTAGCTAGGAACGGTCATTCCCGCCGTTTTGACCGCATTTTGAAACGGGCACAAAAAATTCAAAAAAATCAAAAAATTGGGAAACCTTCGCATTGTGTCATCATATGTGGCCAAGTTCCCAGGAAAAATAACAAACTTGTAATACGACAATTATTATAAAAAAGTGTTCTCAGAAACGAGCTATCATGTGTGGAGATCAATGGCTTTCAAGCCAAATGATCAATCTTATGGCCACATCCATGGCATAGTTTGTTCAAATGATCTCATATTGTGCACAAGAGTGCATATTGGAATGGCAAATAATGTTGTCTAAGGAAGCTTTCATTTTCGTTGGACGAAAAAACCATTTTCCATTTTTTCGAGTGCCCGAAAGGAGGTTTTTTTGTGAAGGAACTACCAAATAATTGTTGCAAAATTGGACCAAATCATTTTTATAAAATACTAGGCCATATTTAATGCACAATTGACAAAATGGTTGGGTGTAAAATGTTTTGATCCACCTCTCGTGAAAAAGACAAATTTCCGCCGATTCAGTTGGAAGCGGGTCAAATTTGAACTGCAGTTGCCTCATAGTTTTCTATTTATTTTTTCCAAAAATCATTTATAGTTACATAAGGACCTATTTAATCATAAATACATGGTTTGGTGGCGATACGTCGAGGTTTGGGCGGCGGCCGAGGGCCCCAACTCTAGAGCGCATAAACTCGCATGCCCGCTGCGTGGTCACCGCGCGACCGTGACGTTGCCATGTGTTCTGCGCGGCCTAGGCATGTATAGTGGGTTGGGCACTCCCCAGGTTGGTGCTAGGAAGAAAATTACAACATAAGATTCTCACGAGGAGACCGATCGATGCTCAAACATGAATTAGCAGCCAAGTGTTTGATTAGCGGTACAGGAAATGTACATGGATAATGGGCGTGAGTTTTGGCTGAGGATGATCAGTTACTAAGAAGACCGTGTTCACAAATTTTCATCTCAAAAGGAGGAGCCTAGGTGGTACTTGCTTTGCAAACTACCACACTGGACATAAATACGAACGTTGAAGCTCGGCTCAAAATAATGAATGTATTGAGCTAGTATTTGGTGGAGGATGGTTATTTGGGCATAGGAAAGCACTGTAGAAAATGGATAGTATTTGGAGATGCCAAAGTGGTACTTCCTTCACAAACTGTTGTTTTGAACAAAATAGGAAAATGAATATTTTTGAATTATTTTTGAACTAGGCAAGGAAGGTTTTTACATATTTGACAAAGATATGACCCAAAGAATTTATGAGATTTTTTGGGGAATTTTGGGAATTACAGAAATATAGGTTGCTTCACAACCTAGGGCAAAACTGCCACATGGACATGACACATAGGCAAAACTGATGAGGTGGCGCCTAGTCATAGCAACCCACCACAATTTACAAGGCTATGACCATCTATATTGGTCGTTAACAACTAGAAATAAGGCAGCGGACTAGCGCTGTTTGCTTTATGACCATTTCGTGTAAGGAAATTATGACCTTTCTGACCAAAATGGTCGCAATGGTTTAGGGTTTGGAGCCCCTCGAACAGCTTTTGACCAATTGGTCTCAAATGGTCATAAATCTATGACCAATTCTTCCAGGGTCACTGACAGAAGGTCATAAGTTGACATATTTCTTGTAGTGCCTATGACGCCGTCGGAAAGAGAAGTGAGGGCCATGGGCGCTGAGGCTAATTGCGGGACACATGACTGGCAGTGTAGCACAGGAGGAGACGAGAGCGGATTTGGTGTAGTAAGATCAAGCTTACAACGAACATGAGCACGCACAGCAGGATCTAGCTTCTCACGAACAAGAACAAATGGATGGAGCGGAGGAAGATACGTAGCCATCAGGGCCGAACGAACAAATGCAAGTGGGGGCTACACTAGGTCAACAACACCACTGGCCATGGCAGCCGGGACGGTGAGCAGGGGTGCCTGAGAGTCCTTCACCACAGGCTTGGGGAGGTGGTGAGCGCAAGCCATATGACCACCAATGGTCGGGTCGGCCTCGCGGGAGGCTAGCCTGGCGGCAGAGGTGACAACCAAGGTCGAAGCAGTTGGCATAGGGAGCCTCGCAGACACAGGAGCTGGCAACTTGCTTGGGGGCACTTCTGTCACCTTCACTACCCCTCCACGAACCTGGATAGCGCGACCCAACATCATTTGTGTTTGTGCAGATAGGAGCTCCCGATTTGTATCAGATCAAGCAGGGGACAGGGGTGTCGGCAGGTGGATGCACGTCGTGTAGCCAGCAGGTAGCTCACGCGGTAGTATGTCGGCCAGGATAGGGGGCGTGTCGGTGTTAAATCTGGCATATCTCGAGGTAGGGGCCCTGAGTTAGGCATCTTGGCATGATAGTAATAGGATGGACAAGGGACACAAAGATTTACCCAAGTTTAGGCTCTCTCGAAGAGATAAGACCCTACATCCTGCTTTTGATCGTATTGATATAGGGTGTAGTACAGAATACATGTATTTACCACGAGATTGTTGTAATGAATATGAGATCATCTATTGACTAGGCTAGCCTTGGTTTATATAATGCACCGGAGGCCTAGGGTTTAGAAGTCCTCGTCTTGTGTGCCAAGTCTTGTGGTAGTTTCCTTGTATACATCATGGGTTGCCCGAAGTGGCTCATTGGTGAACTTCCATGGGGATCCTCAGCCTGACCCTCCTAGCCGGGAGACGACCTGGTGAGTACCCCTAGTCCAGGCCTCCATCAGTATCCCCTTGAACCGGTCTTCAATTTGGGAACGCTCCTCGGTTCTTCTGAAATATTCTTTGTTTTCGGTCGTCGATCCAGATAGCTTGTTCAATAAATCTTCCCATCTACGATCTTGAGGACCGCCAAGTATCCGAAGAGTTCACACGTCAAGCATCCAAGGAGTTCACACATCGGGCATCCAAGGAGACCCTTTAAGTTCCTAGCCTTTATCAATGCCTTGTTATTTTTACACCACACCTTGGGTTTTTCTTCTTCGGCAGCGGCAACACCCCTCTTCCCGTCGGAGTTTTCTCCACGAGTGACGTATGCTTCACCGGGACCCCCACGGTAATCTCCTATAATCTCCCTCTTGCTTCGTAGTTAGGGTTCCTAGGGTAGATTAGATTATGGAAAGTGGATTTGATCGGATTCGATTCGAGAGGATTCGATCTGAATTCACTACTTTGGGCATGAATTAGTGTGCATGCCTATCATGTTCACTCCACATAATAGTGATAGATTAGACTAATGACAGTGAATGCTAGTTTGTTCACTCCAAATGCTACTATTGATGTTGTTCTTGCTGTTGTTAGCATTGTTGTTGATGGTGTTAGTGATGTTCTTAGCACTGTTCTTGATGGTTTTAGCTAGTCATGTTCTTAGCATTTTTCTTGCTATTGTTAGTGATGTTCTTAGCATTGTTCTTGTTGTTCTTAGCATTGTTCTTGATGGTGTTAGTGCCACATTGCTAGTTTGTTCACTCCACATTGTTGATGTTGTTGTTCTTGCTGTTCTTAGTCTTTATGTTCTTCTGTTGTTGCTATTCTTGTGTATGTTAGTGATGGTCTTCATAGGATGATCAACATAGTGTGCATGTTGTGTAAGTATGTTGGATGTTGTTCTCGCTGTTGTTAGGCTATGTGAATGCACGATTAACATAGGACATTGCATGTGCATGCTAGTAAGACATTGCATGTGCATGCTAGTAGGACATACCTGAATGCTAAAAACAGTAGTAGGACATACATGATTAGAGTAGGACAATGCATGTCCATGCGCATTTGGCATGATATGATAGCACTAATTCTTGCTTGCTCTGATCATTCATAACACTGATCAGTGATATCATTGATCATTTGTAGCACTGATCAGTGTTAGTACTAATCTGTGTTAGCACTGATCAGTGTTAACTTTGATCAGTGAGCATAGATGATTGTCATCTCTCATCATTGGCATTTGCACTTCCAATGATCATCTCTCATTGTTGCTAATTATCGTCCACCTTGCTGACAAGATAATTGATACGTCTCCAACGCATCTACTTTTCCAAAAACTTTCGCCCTTGTTTTGGACTCTAACTTGCATGATTTGAATGGAACTAACCTAGACTAGCGTTGTTTTCAGCAGAATTGCCATGGTGTTATTTTTGTGCAGAAATAAAAGTTATCGTAATGACCTGAAACTCCACGGAGTCACGTTTTGGAATTAATAAAAAATATTGGCGAAGACCAACAGAGGGGAACCCACACCCTGTCCACGAGGGTGCAGGGAGCGCCCCCTGCCTCGTGGGTCCCCTGGACCTCCACCAACCTCAACTCCAACTCTATATATTCACGTTCGGGGAGAAAAAATCAGAGAGAAGGATTCATCGCGTTTGATGATACAGAGCCGCCGCCAAGCCCTATTCTTCGTCGGGAGGGCTGATCTGGAGTCCGTTCGGGGCTCCGGAGAGGGGAATCCATCGCCATCGTCATCATCAACCATCCTCCATCACCAATTTCATGATGCTCACCACCGTGCGTGAATAATCCCATCCTAGGCTTGCTAGACGTTGATGGGTTGGATGAGATTTGCCATGTAATCGTGTTAGTTTTGTTAGGGTTTGATCCCTAGTATCCATTATGTTCTAAGATTGATGTTGCTATGACTTTGCCATGCTTAATCCTTGTCACTAGGGCCTGAGTGCCATGATTTCAGATCTGAACCTATTATGTTTTCATGAATATATGTGAGTTCTTGATCCTATCTTGCAAGTTATAGTCACCTACTATGTGTTATGATACGACAAACCCCGGAGTGACAATAGTTGGGACACTTCTCGGTGATGACCGTAGTTTGAGGAGTTCATGTATTCACTAAGTGCTAATGCTTTGGTCTAGTACTCTATTAAAAGGAGGCCTTAATATCCCTTAGTTTCCAATAGGACCCCGCTGCCACGGGAGGGTAGGACAAAAGATGTCATGCAAGTTCTTTTCCATAAGCACGTATGACTATATTCGGAATAGATGCCTACATTACATTGATGAACTGGAGCTAGTTCTGTGTCACCCTATGTTATGATGAATTGCATTTGACATAATTATCCATCATTGATCCATTTCCTACAAGCTTTTCACATATTGATCTTTGCTAAGTTACTTCTCCGTTGCCACTATTACGATTGCTACAAAACTTCTACTATTACTTTTGCCACCGCTACTGTTACTTCCATACTACTTTGCTACTAAATACTTTGATGCAGATATTAATTCTTTCAGGTGTGGTTGAATTGACAACTCAACTGCTAATACTTGAGAATATCTTTGTCTCCCCTTGTGTCAAATCAATAAATTTGGGTTGAATACTCTACCCTCGAAAATCGTTGCGATCCCCTATACTTGTGGGTTCTCAAGACCTTTTTCTGGCGCCGTTGCCGAGGAGCGTAGCTCTATTCTTTGAGTCACTTGGGATTTATATCTGTTGATCACTATGAGGAACTTGAAAGATGAAAGAACCAAGATCCCTCAACTACGAGGGGAGGTAAGGAACTGCCATCTAGCTCTGCACTTGATTCACCTTCTGTTTTAAGTAAACTTGTGACACCTGCACCTGCTATTGATTCTAATATGTCGCATGTTATTGATGATTCCACTTCTGCTATATGCATGATGCTTATGATGAAACTACTTCTTTGCTTGATAACAATGTGCCGTTAGGTGAATTTCTTGATGAACAACTTGCTAGGGTTAGAGAGAATGAAATTATTGAAACTGATGATATTAATGAACGTGATGATGAAGATTCCCCCCTAGATATGAATTGCCTGTTGTACCTGAGGGTTATGTTATGGATGAAGAAACTGCTAGAGACATTCTTGCTTGAAATGATAAGGATTATGAATTCTTTGTCGATCCTGAGTTAATTACTTTGGTTGAATCTGATCCTTTTTATGGCTATGAATTTAAAATTGTTGTGGCACATCTCACTAAATTGAATGATATAGCCACCCTATTCACTCATAAGGAAAAAATTCGCTATTATTATATCCTTAAATTGTTTCCTTTCCCATTAAAGGGTGATGCTAAGATATGGTTTAATTCTCTTGCTCCTGGTTGTGTGTGTAGTCCCCAGGA
This sequence comes from Triticum dicoccoides, assembly GCF_002162155.2. Taxonomy (NCBI): domain Eukaryota; kingdom Viridiplantae; phylum Streptophyta; class Magnoliopsida; order Poales; family Poaceae; genus Triticum; species Triticum dicoccoides. The sequence goes on along the minus strand of NC_041393.1, from coordinate 676,164,312 downwards.
TATGATTTATAACTTCTCTGCAAAATATTTCCCTACTCATAAGAAACAAGCTGCCTTGGGGAAATATTTAATTTTGTTCAAATTGAAGAAGAGACTCTCCGACAAGCTTGGGGGAGGCTTCTCCGATTACTTAATTCTTTGCCTGATCATCCTCTCAAGAAAAATGAAATACTTGATATCTTTTATAATGGACTAACCGATGATTCCAGAGACCACTTGGATAGTTGTGTTGATTGTGTTTTCAGGGAAAGAACTGTTGAGCAAGCTGAACTCCTATTGAATAATATATTGAGTAACGATAATGATTGGACACTTCCTGAACCAACTCCTAAGCCAACTCCGAAGAAAAGGGGTATTCTATTTCTCAGTCCTGAAGATATGCGAGAGGCAAAGAAATCTATGAAAGCAAAAGGTATTAAAGCTGAAGATGTTAAGAATTTACCACCTATTGAAGAAATACATGGTCTTGATAACCCGATGTCGGTGTCAAAACCGTCGGATCTCGGGTAGGGGGTCCTGAACTGTGCGTCTAAGGCTAATGGTAACAGGAGGCTGGGGACACGATGTTTACCTAGGTTCGGGCCCTCTCGATGGAGGTAATACCCTACTTCCTGCTTGATTGATCTTGATGATATGAGTATTACAAGAGTTGATCTACCATGAGATCTGAGAGGCTAAACCCTAGAAGCTAGCCTATGGTATGATTGTTGTTGTTGATCTTGAGTCCTACGGACTAAACCCTCCGGTTTATATAGACACTAGAGGGGGCTAGGGTTACACAGAGTCGGTTTACAGAGAAGGAGATCTACATCCGAATCGCCAAGCTTGCCTTCCACGCCAAGGAGAGTCCCATCCGGACACGGGACGAAGTCTTCAATCTTGTATCTTCATAGTCCAACAGTCCGGCCAAAGTATATAGTCCGGCAGTCCGGATACCCCCTTATCCAGGACTCCCTCAGTAGCCCCTGAACCAGGCTTGAATGACAACGAGTCCGGCGCGTAGATTGTCTTCGGCATTGCAAGGCAGGTTCCATCTCTGAATACTCCAAGATAAATTCCGAACACAAGGACCGTGTCCGGCTCTGCAAGATAAATCCTGTATACCACCGTAGAGAGAATAATAATCCAGAAATCTAATCTGCTTACAGCTCTTTGTAGTGTGACATCACGCCACGGCTCTGCAATTATTCGAACCATTTTCTACAACTTGCTTCCGCACACACCGCGAGGCAGTTTCTCTGGCATGTCTTGTCAAAGCAGAGATTGTGTCCCCTTATCGCAGGATCCTCTTCAATACGTGCGTGGGTAACCCAACCGCACCATCAATTATGGTAAGTGGGGAACGAGCAGGTTCCATTAGGCAAGCGGGGAGGCATAAAGTTTCATCGCCTCTATAAAGGGGAAAGTCCTCCTCCTTTCTGCCCACGCCTTCTTCTCCTTCTGCTTGCCCCTTTCCTTTCGCCCGAGCCCTAGCGCCGAAGCATTCATCTTCCCCACCAACAAAGGTCCTCCAAAAATGTCCGAATCCGGAGTAGGAGACAAGTGGATGGCCTCCTCCGTCCAGGAGAAGGATATCAAAAGGCTGCGGGCGGCCGGATATCTGGCCAAGAAAATCGGCCACCATATTCCAATGGTGGGACAGATTGTCCCTACTCTGAAGCCTCATGAGAGAGTCGTTTTCCTCCCCCATTTCGTCCGTGGGCTTGGGTTTCCCCTTCACCCTTTTGTTCGCGGCATCATGTATTACTATAGGATTGATTTTCATGATCTATCCCCCAATTCCTTCCTCAACATCTCGACGTTTATCGTCGTGTGCGAGGCCTTTCTACGCATCTCGCCGCACTTCGGGCTATGGCTCAAGATCTTCAACGTGAAGCCCAAAGTGGTAAATGGCAAACATGCCGAGTGCGGAGGCGCCATGGTTAGCAGGATGCCCAAGGTCACATGGCTGACGGGTACTTTCAATGACTCCGTCAAGGAGTGGCAGCAACAATGGTTCTATATCACTGAGTCGTGCGGCAAAAAGTGGGCCGCTGATCCTGAGTTTCGATCTGGAGCCCCTTTGCGGCTCACGTCCTGGCCCAAGAAGGGTGTGAACTGGTTGTCGTCCGATGAACTGTCAGTGATCCAGGCACGCGTCAAAGGTATGGAGGACAAGGCCATTAGGCTTGTTGACGTGGTCCAGGTGATGCTGGTCCGCCTGATTCTTCCTTGTCAGCATAGAGGCTGTGATTTGTGGGAGTATGACCCGGCCGAGCACCAGACCCTGCGGGAGCTTTTTGGCTCCTTGCACAAGGACATCTGGAAGGTGCTCTTCAAGTCCGGCAAACCATGGCCGGACTCTGTCGCAGACCGCGGGTACCAACTGTCCCACCCCGCCAATCCGGTAAGTTGTCATTATGTCTTAGCTATCCATATTTTTTATTGATATGTCCCGAGGGAGATGTTTTTAACGTGCTTTTCCACGATCACTTCAGGGATGGACGAAGAAGGCAGAGCGGATTTACTGTCCGGCCCCACTGCCGGAAGAACCGGCGGGACCTCTTCGGACAAAGATGCTGGTCCCAGTGCCTTACGAGGCGCCGAAGAAAGAGGCCAACAAAAAGGCCAAGGAGGCCAGGGGTGGTCTCCGTCATCGTGGTGCTTCGGACACGAAGTCTGAAGATTCTAGTGACCATCCATCCTCTGGCGATGACGAGGAGGCGGAAGAGGACGAGAAGGAGGGAGAGGATGAGGAGGAGGAAGAGCTCGAATCCCCTACGAGGGGGAGGAAGAAAAGGATGGCCTCCTCATCCTTAGAGGCAAATTCACCAAAGAGGGGAAGAACATCCATCCCCGAGGCCTCCACCATGTTTACCGATAGCAGCCCGGAGTGGGATCCCAGGGCCCAGCCCCTGGTAAACTCGTAAGTGCATGAAATCCAAACATATTCACGCATCCCAATTCTTTACTAGAATGTAGTATTTCTATTTGCACCGTACTTTTTACAGTTTGGCAAGGTCTCTTGCCCAACATGCCTCATCGGAGGACTCGTTGAGCTCCGATGCCTGGTAGAGCGAGACACCTCCCAGGGCCCCTTCCCCAAAGCCTGGTTGTGACACCGAGGTGTCGTCCAAAAAGGACCTGAGCCAGGGGGCGTACCTCGGAGGCCGGACACGTGGGAGCGGCGGTTCCCATGAACATCTACAGCAGGGGCGATCGTGAATTCGGCCCACATCCGGACACAGTCCCGGAGACCCTTAAGGCTCTGGGGTCAGGCAGGCAGCCCCTCTTGATTGGAGGGGCGATCCTGCTCCACCTGCGACCTCCGTCCAACCAAAGGTGTCGGGCGGCCTATCAACAGCACTTGAGAGTGTGTCTACCATTGATGAACACCACGCCCTTATGGGCGTGGTGATAGAAAAGATCCAGGCCACCGAGAGCGGGCTGAATGAATCCTGCATCAGCCTTATAAAAGTCTTGGAGGTATGTTTTTATGAATTGTTAGAAGATTGTCATAGTATAGATGGCAGCCCCTGATTCACTGTTCGGAGAGGACAGGAACCAGACAGGGGATCAAAGCTCTGTCCGCAGGAGACTCAGCTAATGACATAGATTTGTTGAATTATGAATCAGGCGTCTGCAACGACTGCCTCCTCTCATACTGCGGAGGTGTCCGGACTCAAGCAGAGTCTGGAGTGGGCCGAAGAGGAACTCGTCCGAGTGAAGAAGCAGCTGGAGGATAAACAAGGTATGTTTTGAAACTTTTAGTAAGCTTTAGCACAAGTAAGTAGTTGTGTCTATCTTAAAGCATATATATCGCACTCTCCAGGGGCAGATGCCGAAATTGAGGCGCTCAAAAATGCTGTTGCTTTGGCCGAAAAGTAAGCGGCCGCGGAGCAGGCTCTCCGCGAAAAGCACGAGGCGAGGGTCGTGGAAGCTGAGCGAGAGCTTTAGGAAGCCGTAAAGAAAAGCGAGAGTTTGGAGCAGAGACTATTATTGAAAGAATCAGAACTCACCCAAGCTCTCCAGACTGCAAATGATGCTCGGGAGGAAGCCCAGGCTGCTCTGAAAGATATTCAGGAGGCGCGGAAGATTGCGGCTGGTAAGGGTTTTTTCTTATTCAAAGCGCCTTACGCCTTCGCAGGGAAGATTCACGGTGACCCATTGAATCTTAATTTTTCCAGGGGCATTTGGGGATCTGCCACACAGCATATCTGATGCTGCCCAATTCTGCCGAGCTGAGAAGAAGGAAACTGCGGAGAAGCTCTTCTGGTTGCAGTATTTGGCGCCGAATTATCTGGTGCCATTTGTCGACCAGCTGAAACAGCTGATCGAACTGCATCAGGCATCCGGAATAGCCATGAAGGATTTGGTTATCCGGCTATGGCCTGCCGAGCCCATACCGAGCAGTTTCTTTGGGCTCGTGAAGTGAATTCTGGATGCTTGCCCTCAGCTGGACGTCATTAAGCGGTCGGTTTGCATAGAAGGGACACGAATGGCATTCGCCCGTGCGAAAGTGCATTGGGGGAAGCTTGATGATGAGAAGTTGATGACCGAAGGGCCGTCGGAGGGGAAGGAGCACCGCAAGCCTGAATTATATTATGATGGCGTCCTAAAAGGGGCCCGCCTCGTGGCTGAGCAATGTGCGAAAGACATCATTTTTCCCTGAAAGCAGTTGTGCTATCCTTTGTAAGACGAAACAGAGTCACTTATATATATATGTCTGTTATGTGTAAATTTTATTCCTGCGCGGCCGTTTAATATGTTAGTCTTGAGAGTTGGCCAATCGTCAGCTTCTGCCCCCATGTAGGAATTACGGGGGTGTTCAGGATACACCTGAACACTCTTTATCCCATTCTTGGGTCCATGAAGGAGGTGTTCAGCACAGCGAACCAAGCAATCGGACTATAGGGCTTTATTACTCTCACTTAGCCATAGGAATTCGATTATGGGAGGCACAGCCCCTGGTGTTTGGAAGACCGCACGAGGGACTCTAATAGCGCCTGATCGGTGGACCGATCCTTCGCACTCTGCATTTTATTATGGCATTATGCGGAATAAATCCTTAAAGATTGCACAACCTCTCGAACAACTGACCAGCTCTCGCCTTATCATGACAGTCGGTTTTCGGCTTTCTCTACTGAGGTGTTCGTCCGGAAGAACCGGGACACAATCGCCGTAGTTCTCCTAGCGCTACCTTAGCCGATATTGCGGAACGTAAGGTACCAAAACATGGGAGCCGGGGAAACCCAACCAATGACCCAAGACATGATTCAGAGCTGATGCATATAGTGCTATAAGTTCGGGGTGCCGAACGATCGAGAAGGTGTTCGGACTTTAGTCGTCGTAGTATGGGTGCAATGAAACCCCTAGCATTTAAAGGCATAGCACGATGTTCGGATGCCGTTATGACAAGATGTCATTAAGAAATAATAGCAGATAAGCATTAAATGACTCTACATGTTGTATTTAAGTAATACGTCTATGCATATGAGTACGGGGCATGTTAGAAAAGAGAGGCATGACGGCAGAACCTGTTGAGACCGGGCGGTGGGGAGCTATGCGCGAGTCTGGAGGAGTATCCGAATTGTATTCAGGTGGGGTGGAGATTCCCCCTGTGTGCGTCCGAGTTGATTCCAAGTCGCTGGTCCAGTTATGCACGAAGGCGAACCTGCAAATAATGCTAAAAGGCGTGTGTGAGCAGTGGCTGAGCCGTGGGATGTGACCCGTCCAACTTATGCTGAAGGATATGTATGAGCTGGGGTATCATAAAGCAGTTCGGACTCCTTTGTCGGTGTCCGGGAGTTCGGCTGTCGAATCTAAGTTCGATTGAAAAAACCGTGACTCGCTGCTTCTGTAAAATAAAGTAGCCGCATACTCTTCGGTGCCGAGGCGAGGCTCGGTCTTGCCCGCAATTGTGACTACATCACATGGGTCTGGTTTGTTTCGAAACTGTCTGGGGCATGGGGTGATAGTGCGTTGAGTCGCAGTGTGTCCGGGCGGTGCTGAATAGCTACTGCCTAGAGGTGTAATGCCGAAATTTGGCTCTTTGGTATGGCAATTTTGGGCGATCCGAAGACCATTTCCCGAGTGGCGGGGCCTAAATGGCTTTTGTGCCTAGTGATGACACTCGAAGATGAGTTTTTTGTTGGGTCTAATCGATCTCTAGACTTGATAATCCGGGCTTCTTGCCCTGGGACCTCTTCATGCTCCTTCCGGCGTCGGCCTGCCGACCTGTTTAAAGAACCAGCATTCTCTGTTGGTATGATTGGCTGCCGCTCCTGGTGTACCATGTATTTGGCATGGGCGGTCAAGTATGAGGTTCAGGCTTGAGGGGCCCGAATTAAGATGTTGAAGCATCTTCTCCCGCTCAGCGGGTGGAGGACTACAGGCTCCTGTGCTGATCGTCGTTTCCTGGGCGTCATTCTTTGTCTTGGGACACTTATATTTGTTGCACCAAGGTTTGCGGACCCTGTTCTTGTCTGCGGATGCGCCCGGGGTGCTTGCTATGTTGCTGTTTGGTATGTAATGCTGGTCTTGCGCGCAGCCCCTTGCCGCAGTGTGCTGTCGGCGGGGTGTAGGCATGTGTTTGATGTTTAGTGCCGCCTCCTCGAATTGAGGTAGTAGCCTGCGCTTTGGGTAGTATTTTGTTCGGCGTTTGAGTCTGTATTCCTCGACTGCCCGGGCATTAGTCCGTCTGTCTGCAAGCAGATCCTGATCAACTTGGAGCTGTTGCTGCTTCTTTTCCAAGCTTCTTGCAGTGGCTATAAGACAACGCTTGAAGCGCTCCTGCTTTATGGGATCCTCTGGTACGCCGAATTCGTCGTCACCGAGGCTCACCTCGTCTTTGGAGGGAGGCATATAGTTATCGTCCTCCAAGTATCCGTCCGTCACCTGTTCGTCTGGGCTTACCTTCCTGTGTTCCTGTTCGGCTTGCTCGAAGGTGGGTTGATCAGGATCGTATTCCTCTTCGGCACCATCTGGATTTTCTTCTCCCGTGCCGGTGTTGATGTGGCGGGGCTTGGAGCGGCGCCGATGACGCCCATGATTTGATTTCTTCCCTGAGGGGTTATCTCATGTTGCCTCATCGCCATTGTTTTTTTTGGGAGTATCCACCATATATATACCATATAAAGAGGTGGCAGTCCAGTGCCCTGTGGGCGGTGGTTTCTGTTCTTCTCCCGCATCATCGTCTATACCGTTGATGTCTTCAAAATCGAAGTTAAGCACGTCGGTCCAGTCATCGACCGTGGCTATTAAGTGGGTGGTGGGTGGGGAACAAATTTGTTCGTCGCCAGCTTCCCACTCGAGCCGGACATAGTTCGGCCAGAGGTCTTCTGACAGAGAGAGAGACCTTAATGAATCTAGCACGTCTCCGAAGGGTGAGTACTGAAAGATATCCGCGGCGGTGAATTCCATTATCGGAGCCCAGCTAGATTCAACGGGCACGGATGCGTGCGGTCCGGAACATAAGGCCAGAGACGAGTCCGGGGGTCCGAAAATACAGGCTTCCTTAGGAGAGGAATCTGTGTTCGGCTCCAACGCTGATGAGTGTGCGGCCTCCGGGGCAGGGTCCATCCACCCATCCTCGGAAGGCACGGCCTGCTCTGGAACGAAGTCTGGAGCCGTAGCAGGTGCAATGTTCCGAATACTGTCCGACGGAAGATCTAGGTCATGCACGTCGCAATCGTTCGGCGCTCCTGACGTGGGCCCGAATCCGTCGAGGATCAAGTCTCCGCGGATGTTGGCAGTGTAGTTTAGGTTTCCGAACCTGACCTGATGGCCAGGGGAGTAGCTACCGATCTGATCCAGATGGCCAAGTGAGTTGGCCTGCAGTGCGAAGCCGCCGAACACGAAGATCTGTCCAGGGAGAAAAGTCTCACCCAGAACAGCGTTGTTGAAGTTTGGAGAATCCATCGAGCCTTACAGTGACGATAGAGAGGAACTCTCAATGAAAGCACCAATGTCGGTGTCAAAACTAGCGGATCTCCGGTAGGGGTCCCGAACTGTGCGTCTAAGGCTAATGGTAACAGGAGGCTGGGGACACGATGTTTACCCAGGTTCGGGCCCTCTCGATGGAGGTAATACCCTACTTCCTGCTTGATTGATCTTGATGATATGAGTATTACAAGAGTTGATCTACCACGAGATCAGAGAGGCTAAACCCTAGAAGCTAGCCTATGGTATGATTGTTGTTGTTGATCTTGAGTCCTACGGACTAAACCCTCCGGTTTATATAGACACCGGAGGGGCCTAGGGTTACACAGAGTCGGTTTACAGAGAAGGAGATCTACATCCGAATCGCCAGGCTTGCCTTCCACGCCAAGGAGAGTCCCATCCGAACACGGGACAAAGTCTTCAATCTTGTATCTTCATAGTCCAACAGTCCGGCCAAAGTATATGGTCCGGCAGTCCGGATACCCCCTTATCCAGGACTCCCTCACCTGACACAGGTAGTAAAGGTAAATTCTCTCTATAGATTTGATAAGTGTGAAATCCCATCTACTAAGTTTGCTAGTCAATGCTTCGATGAGTTTGATAATTTTATTGTTAAACAAGAAAACTTCAATGGTTATGTTGGTAGACAATCTAAACGTAATGCTTATATGGTTGAACACTTGAGTGATTATATGTATAGAGTTAAAGGTTACCTTAAGCTTATTAGTAAACATGCATCCACGTTACAACTCAAGTAGAACTAGTGCTGAAGGCACAAGATGATTTGCTCAATGAATTAAATAATAAGAACAAATACAATGATGTTAGAGTTATGACTAGAGGTGGTAAAATGACTGTCAGTGTCAAAACCGGCGGATCTCGGGTAGGGGGTCCCGAACTGTGCGTCTAGGCGGATGGTAACAGGAGACAAGGGACACGATGTTTTACCCAGGTTCGGGCCCTCTTGATGGAGGTAAAACCCTACGTCCTGCTTGATTGATATTGATGATGTGGGTATTACAAGAGTAGATCTACCACGAGATCAAGGAGGCTAAACCCTAGAAGCTAGCCTATGGTATGATTGTTGTTCGTCCTATGGACTAAAGCCATCCGGTTTATATAAACACTGGAGAGGGCTAGGGTTACACAGAGTCGGTTACAATGGTAGGAGATCTACATATCCGTATCGCCAAGCTTGCCTTCCACGCCAAGGAAAGTCCCATCCGGACACGGGACGAAGTCTTCAATCTTGTATCTTCATAGCCTTGGAGTCTGGCCGATGATGATAGTTCGGCTATCTGGACAACCCCTAGTCCAGGACTCCCTCAGTAGCCCCCAAACCAGGCTTCAATGACGACAAGTCCGCCGCGTATATTGTCTTCGGCGTTTGCAAGGCGGGTTCTCCTCCATATTCCATGTGTTTGCCAAACAGTGTCCGGTTTCCTTATAAATGTTGCGCTCCTTGGCTTCCACGTCCAATAATGGCCCTCTTCCACGTGTCGTATGAATGCGAAAAGCCAGGGTATTTTTACGTTTTACCCCCCTAGCTGTGCGAATAAGCCGCCTATAAGAGAGGCGAGGATCCAGATCCGAATCACACCATCCTCCTTCCGCAAGTACTCATTGAAGCGCATCTGACAAAAATCCATTCCAACATGGACAGTCGACGCGGCTCCTCCTCTCGCGCTCCCAGTCCTCAGCCAGGAGATTGGAGGAGATGTTCAGTCCCGCATAGCGAGTTAGTGACGCTCCAAGCAGAGGGATACCTTCCCCCAGCCTTTATGGTTCCGGTTCGAGCCGGACTGGCCACCTACAAGGGTGGGAAGCAGGCGGAGAGCGTCCCCAATCCCTCCAAAGGAGAGCGGGTATGCTTCGTTCCCTTCCTAATAAGGGGACTCGGATTTCCCATACATTCGTTTCTCCGGGGGCTCCTGGAGTTCTATGGACTCCAACTTCACCACCTCACACCTGCCTCCATCTTGCACATCGCGGGCTTTGTAGCTCTTTGCGAGCTGTTCTTGGGCATCGAGCCTCATTTTGCGCTGTGGAAGAGATTGTTTTGCCTCGTACCCTGTTCTCACGAGGGGTCGATATATCAAGTGGGTGGAGCCGAAATATGGCGCATCGCCGGGACCGGATATCTATCCGGAACCCTGAAGAAGGCGTTCGAAGACTGGCCTTCGGAGTGGTTCTATATGGAAGACGCCCCACTACCGGATCCAGTTTGGATCGGCCTCCTGGAGTTTAGCAACGCTCCTATGAAGAAACGCCTGAGTTGGCGCCCGCGGAGCCCTCAACGGGAAGATGACAGGAGCGTCCAATATCTGATGGGCCGGATAAGGTTACTGGCCCATTCTGGATTGACTATGATTGGAGTCATGGCCACATGCATTATGCGAGGGGTGCAGCCGCTCCAATATAGGGGCCACCCCATGTGGGATTTCAACGGGGAGAATGACGCCACCTATTATGGCCGCAAGGGGCCGGGATCGGCCGCCGATCATGTGAAGATCCTGTCCGGCTTGTTCAAGGGGGAGAAGGAGGACTTCCTCCGCACGAGTCCATTGAATGGATTCTCCATGAATAACCCTCGGAGCTGGGTAAGCGGACGTTTATATATCCGATCCGTGCTTTCAAAGATAAGTGTCTTACTTTATGATTTCGACGTAGGAACAGCGCCGGGATGTGGAGGGCATAGAAATCCCGACTCCACAACCCGAGGATCCGGGAAGATCCCTTGATCCGGCCTCCGGGGAGGATCCGGACATAATGGTGGAACTGATTGACGGGGTGTTCCACCAACTCAGCATAGACAATGCTCTAGTCGCCATTACGGCTGACTACCCCGGTTTATCTCCGGCTTCCCAGGTGAGTACGACCGAAGTCCTGACACCATTACTTTTTAATGCTTATTTCTGACCACTGTGTACCAATGGTGCTTCGCAGGAGGTGCCTTTACGGCGGGAAGCCGAGCCCGCGGCGACTGCCCAACCAAAGTCAGTGCGGCCCAGCAGGCGGAAGAGGAGTGCGGCGCGAATTGAAACGTCGCCGCAAAGGTATGGCGCACCATTGTCTTTAAGGGAAAGACTCCTGGGAGGTATATTAATGCTCATGATTCTTCCAGGAGAAAGAGCGCTCGCTGGACTATGCCCAGAGAGGTTGCCAACCAAGCCTCCGCCAGCCAGGCTCCAACACCTAGTCCAGAGGGGGAGGCGAGCGCAAGGCGCGAGCCGGAGGCTCCTCCAACGGAGGATGTCGACAAGTTGTCCGCCACCAGGTCTGAGGTGGAGAGCGCCATGAATTACAGGCGCCGTCGGACGGTTCTTCGTGATTCGTGTTTCTCCCCAGAGGCGTTGAATGCCTTTAATGCGGGAGACGCGCACCTCCATGCTGCTCAAGATGGTTTAACCAGAGCCACGGAGCAGTATGTGAAAGACATACGGGTGAGGAATTTTAATAGTTATATATGCCAGTAGCCCCCGAGACTTAAAATAGTTAAACTAACTGATTTAAGGATCATTTTTAATGCAGGATCTTACGGAGAAGAATACCCACCTATCCCAGGAGCTTCAAGAATGCAAGGCCCAACTTGAGGCCGCACTAGCCGCCGCCGGGGGAGCCACAGAGACCCCCTCTGGTAATACATATTTCGAAAAGATAAGTAGTTTATGAAGTGCGACGTGTGCGTTTAGTCTGACAATAATATTGCAGAGGGTGCAGGACTAGATCCGGACAAGCAACATCTGCTGCGCCAGCTGAAGGCCGGCGAGAAGGTGCTTATGAGGGTGCAGCGGGAGAGGAACAAACTCCAAGATGCCAACACCCAGCTGGGCGAAGAACTAAAAGATGTTCGGGTCCAGTTGTCTAACTCCGTAAAGGAGAATCGGCGGCTTCGTCGCGGCATTTGCAGTAAGTGCTTGAGCAAACTCTTTTGAAAAGAAGAGTTCGGCGAGGAAGTCGATTGACAGAAATGTGTCTGTAGGTGTGCTCACGGTTCGTCCGGCGAAGGAAATGCCTGGTTCCACGGGTGACCTTCTTCCCGAGCTGCTGCAACTGCACGAACATGTCCGGCAGGCGATGAGCAGCATCGTTCAGGCCTTATGGCCTTCCGTATCCCTACCCAAGGGTCTTGGAGGGCTTGTTGAGAAGCTTCAGGGAGTACGGCAGTGCTTCCGTCTGTGGAAGATATCGGCCTGCCGTCAAGGCGCCAGGGAGGCCTGGGCCATGGTGAAGATGCGGTACACGAAGGCTGATCCAAACCACATGGCCGAAGTCGGACCTGTGGGGCCCGATGGGAAGGAGATCCCTGTGAGCCTGATGTACGGCCAAGTAGAGTTGGCTGCGAAATATTCCCAACGGGACTATAAACTAGACAGCCTATTAGATGGGATTGAAGAGGAGTACAATCAGCCAGTTTGACAATGTAATTGAAAATGACATGTAAAATGCCTTCTAGCCGGATTGTAGATCGTTTGTCTTTGCGGACCTTTTCGCTTCAACCTCGGGACCCAACAGTCCGGAGTGTGTCCGAATACCCTCACGGTTATACAAAAACCGGGGCATGCATGGAGACCAGGCGTAGGGGTCATAAGTGCTTTATCAGACAAGTGCCCAACTAGCTATGTTATATTACATGGTTAGTAAGAAACATCTTCCAGGGAGAATAGTTCCGTTAGGGGTTCCTTTCCCTGGGAGGCATGCCCTAAAGTGCATGTCCGGACTGCAAAAAGAGCAGAAAAAGCATCTGGGGGCAGATAAATGAATAAGTAATAAATCATCTTTCAAGTCTCCGACCAAATATTCCCTTAAGAACGCTAGCCTTCGGCTTCACCCAGTCTGAGGTACACATCCGGCTGACCCGGCAGTAACAATCGCAGGGGTGCTCCCTTTACCTCCTAGCCGAACAATCGGGAATGTAGGGGTAAGCACAGGAGCCAGGCAACCCAGCTTGGCCAAAACTTAAGTCATATCGATGCATATAATGGTGAGTAAAAGGTACATGCGGAAGTATGACACATGTGTTGGGCATGAAGCCCGTATAAATAAGCTTCTGTTAAAGAAGCCCCCAGGTATAACGAGTGCGAGTAGCACATCAAGTGTGTGCGAACAATGCGCAGATCAGCCCTCAAAGGTTTTTACTGAAAGAGGGAGGGAAAAGGAGGGAAACCAAAGACAGCGAAAAAATATGAAAGGTGGACGGAGGAAGGAGACGAACTCTGAGTCCGGCGCTAGGCGTAGAATCTTCGAAGACGGGCTGCGTTCCATGGGTTCGGCTCGAGTCGGTTGTTAGATGTGTTGCATAGACGGTATGCACCGCCGGTAAGGACTTGGTCGATGATGAAGGGACCATCCCATTTGGGCTTGAGTTTGTCCTTTTTCTTGTCCGGCAGGCGTAGAACTAGCTCGCCAACGTTGTAAGTTTTGGCCCGTACTTCTCTGCTTTGATATCTTCGAGCCTGCTGCTGATAGAATGCGGAACGGGATTTTGCCACGTCGCGCTCCTCCTCTAAGGCGTCCAAACTGTCCTGCCGATCCAACTCGGCTTCTCTTTCTTTGTACATGCGCACGCGAGGTGAGTCATGAATTATATCGCAGGGCAAAACTGCCTCTGCGCCGTATACCATAAAAATGGTGTGAATCCAGTAGTGCGGTTTGGCGTGGTCTGCAGCCCCCAGAGTACGCAGTCGAGCTCCTCTTACCCAGTGCGTGTTAGATTCCCTGAGGGACTGCACTAATCTGGGTTTAATGCCGCTCATGATTAGACCATTTGCTCATTCGACTTGACCGTTAGTTTGAGGGTGATAGACTGAAGCATAGTCGAGCTTGATGCCCATGTTTTTGCACTAGAGTTTAACCTCGTCGGCCGTGAAATTTGTGCTGTTATCAGTGATGATGCTGTGGGGGACGCCAAAACGGTGTACTACCCCGGATATGAAGTCTATGACAGGTCTGGATTCTGCCGTTTTAACCGGCTTGGCCTCTATCCATTTGGTGAATTTGTCCACCATGACCAATAAGTATTTTTGTTTGTGGGTTCCCCCTTTAAGGGGTCCAACCATGTCAAGCCCCCAGACCACGAACGGCCAAGTGATGGGTATAGTTTTGAGGGCGGTGGGTGGCATGTGGCTTTGATTAGCAAAGAGCTGGCAACAGACGCATCGTTGGACTAAGTCCTGAGCATCTGCCCGGGCTGTCGGCCAATAAAATCCTATACGGAATGCCTTGCCTACTAGGGCCCAGGCTGCGGCGTGGTGCCCGCCGAGTCTGGTGTGAATTTCAGCCAGGAGATTTCGCCCTTCCTCTTCGGAGATACACCTTTGAAGGACTCTGGTTGTGCTTTTCTTATAAAGTTCTCCCTCATGGACCTTGTAGGCTTTGGATCGCCGAACTATGCAGCGGGCCTCATTTTGGTCTTAGGGAAGTTCCTGCCTAATAAAGTAGGCTAGGAATGGTTCCGTCCACGGGGCAATTACTGCCATTATTTCGTGGGCTGAAGGTGTTATTTCATTGGCTGAGCCACCGATTGTGTCAGAATATTCCGTGTTGGGTGGTGCAGTTGGTTCCAGGTTGTTATTTCCGGACTCCTCTTCCCATAATACGGATGGCTTAAAGAGCCGCTCTAGGAAGATGTTTGGAGGGACGGCGTCGCGTTTTGCGCCGATGCGTGCCAACACGTCTGCTGCCTGGTTATTATCCCGGGCTACATGGTGGAATTCGAGTCCTTCGAACCGAGCTGACATTTTTAGGACGGCGTTATGGTAGGCTGCCATTTTCGGATCCTTGGCGTCAAAGTCTCCATTTACTTGGGATATTGCGAGGTTTGAATCCCCGCGCACCTCTAGGCATTGAATACCCATGGAGATTGCCATCCGGAGACCATGTAGAAGGGCCTCGTATTCGGTTGCGTTGTTGGAGTCTGTGTACATTATTTGAAGTACGTATTGAACTGTGTCTCCGGTTGGGGACGTCAAGACGACGCCAGCCCCCAAGCCAGCCAACATTTTGGAGCCGTTGAAATGCATGATCCAATTGGAGTATGCGCCGTACTCTTTAGGGAGTTCGGCTTCGGTCCATTCGGCAATGAAGTCAGCCAAAACTTGCGACTTTATAGCTCGCCGTGGTTTGTAGGTTATGTCAAATGGTAAGAGCTCAATGGCCCATTTTGCAATCCTGCCCATCGCGTCGCGATTGTTTATAATATCGTTGAGAGGTACTTCGGAGGCCACCGTTATGGAACACTCTTGAAAGTAGTGTCGCAGCTTCCGGGATGCCATGAACACCGCGTACGCTATCTTTTGATAATGTGGGTACCGGGACTTGCATGGAGTTAAGACAGTGGATACGTAGTACACTGGTTTTTGAAGAGGGAATTTGTGCCCTTCTATTTCTCGTTTGATGACGAGTACCGCGCTGACAACTTGATGTGTTGCCGCGATATATAATAACATCGGTTCGCCCAGGTTGGGCGCGGCCAGGACCGGATTTGTTGCCAATATGGCCTTAATTTCTTCGAGTCCGGCCGTGGCAGCATCCGTCCATTCGTAGTGTTCGGTGCGCCGGAGGAGGCGATAGAGGGGCAGTGCCTTTTCTCTCAAATGGGAGATGAAGCGGCTTAGAGCCGCCACGCATCCAGTTAGTTTTTGTATTTGTTTGAGGTCTTTTGGGATATCCAATTGTGACAGAGCTCGAATCTTGGCTGGGTTTGCTTCAATTCCTCTACCGGATACAATGAAGCCCAAGAGCTTTCCGGGTGGTACGCCGAAAACATATTTTTCCGGGTTGAGCTTAATGTCGTATGCTCGGAGGTTGTCGAATGTAAGCCTCAAATCGTCTACTAGAGTTTCGACGTGTTTGGTCTTAACGACCACATCGTCTACGTATGCCTCCACTATCTTGCCTATCTGGGTAGCCAGACATGTCTGAATCATGCGCTGATATGTTGCGCCGGCGTTTTTGAGTCCGAAGGGCATTGTGTTCAAGCAGAATGGTCCGTATGGAGTAATGAATGCCGTTGCGGCCTGGTCTTTTCCCGCCATCTTGATTTGATGGTATCCGGAGTATGCGTCGAGGAAGCACAATGAGTCGTGCCCTGCGGTAGCATCGATGATTTGGTCGATGCGGGGGAGGGGGAAAGGATCCTTTGGACAGGCCTTGTTAAGGTCTTTGAAATCGACACAAAGGCGCCAGGATTTGTCCTTTTTTGGTACCATTACCAGGTTTGCTAGCTAGTCTGGATGTTTTATATCTCTGATGAATCCGGCTTCTAAGAGTTTGGCTAGCTCCTCTGCCATTGCCTGTCTTTTGGGTTCGGAAAATCGCCGAAGAGCCTGTTTGACTGGCTTGAATCCTTTTAGGATGTTTAGGATGTGTTCTGCCACCCTGCGTGGGATTCCTGGCATATCTGAAGGGTGCCAGGCAAAAATGTCCCAATTTTCCCGAAGGAATTCTCGTAGTGCGGCTTCTACATCAGGGTTTAATTGTGCCCCAATGGAGGCTGTCTTTGTGGGGTCCGTTGGATGGACCTGGAATTTGACTATTTCGTCTGCTGGTTTAAAAGAGGTGGACTTATATATCTTATCGAGTATCACGTCGTCCCTATCCACCGTGGAGCGCAGCGCGGTGAGTTCCTCTGCCGCTAGGGCTTCGGATAGTGCCTCTAGGGCTAGTGCGGCTGTCTTATTTTCGGCGCGGAGTGCTATATCTGGATCAATAACAAGAGTGATGATTCCATTGGGCCCGGGCATTTTAAGCTTCATGTACCCGTAATAGGGTATAGCTCGGAAAATTGTGAATGCCTCTCGCCCTAACAAGGCGTGATATCCGCTGCCGAACGGGGCCACTTGGAATGTGACCTCCTCGGACCTGTAATTGTCCGGTGAGCCGAACACTACATCTAGTGCGATTTTTCCTATGCAGCGTACTTCCCGACTAGGGATTATTCCTCTAAAGGTTGTGCTGCTTCGCTCAATGCGGCTCCAGTCAATTTCCATTTTTTGGAGGGTTTCCTCGTAGATGAGGTTTAATCCGCTGCCGCCATCCATGAGTACCTTGGTAAGACGAAAGCCGTCCACTATCGTACTGAGGACCAATGCGGCTGGTGCTCGGGCTGTTCGGAATTTAGGTTCGTCGCTGGCATTGAAGGTGATAGCCGTGTCGCTCCATGGATTTGTTGTTGCTACTTGGTAGACTTCGGCGAGGCTGCGGATTGTTCGTTTCCGCATATTATTTGATGCGAAAGTCTCGAAGACCGTTAATACCGTACTGGTACTGTTGGGCTGGTTACCCGGGGCTAGAAAACCTTCGCCTCTTTTGGCCACCTGTCGTAGTATCCAACATGCTCAAAGGCTATGTGTTGGAGTGGCACCCTCTATACTATGGATTTTACAGGGTCCGTTGAGCCATCCCTCCAGTACGGTTCCATGCCCTTTAGGGGGTTTTTGCTTTTTGGTTTTTAACCCAGGTGCTTAAGTATGACGCACCCTATTATTTCGAACTAGGGTTGTGTTCAGGGCCGGATTGTCCCAAAACCTGGTTTCGGTTTTCCAGGCACTCTCCATCGCACAGTATTTTTGTACTATGGTCGCCAGGTCGGCGAAGCGTGTAACTTCGCGACGACTTATGGCGTTCATGATTCCCTTGTCCGTGCAATTGTTGCAGAAAATTGAGATTGCGCTTTCCTCATGGCAGTCCTTTATCATGTCCATAACCAGGAGGAATCTGGCGCAGTAATGACGTACTGTTTCATCGGGCTCTTGCCGTATTTGAGATAGATCGCTTATGTTTGGGTGGGCGGGCGGAATTAAATTCGGAACCCCGCCCAATATGAGGCTCAAAGGCCAAGAAGTTTCTGGATTTGGAGCTTGGATTGTTGGATGTTATCCAACAAATCTGGTCCGATGCCTGACTTTAGGTTCAGTACTTGATTGACGTCCGTCCCTCCGCGGGAATCCGGCATGGAGGGATCGGGAATCCTGACATAACTGGTCTTTAACATAGAAGAAGAGTCGCCGCGTTGTTCCTCCACCACAACAACGTGGTGGGTAGCCTAGGGAGAGTTAATTTCTCTCAGATCGGTTTTAAGCCCAATCTGAACGTAGTCTGTAGCGACTCCCAGGGCGGCGATGCGATCCAAGAGCTCATTTACGGAGGAGAGATCCATTGGATCTAGCTGCTCGGCGAATTCCGAGTTGACGTGAAGATCACTGTTGATGACCTGAGAGGTCATTGTCGGAGCGGCGGCCGAACAGGCGGTCATAAGAAAACCGCCTAGCCAGATAGTTTGGCCGGTGGCTAAAGCTCCCTTGACGACGGTGCCATCTTTAAAGACGGGAAAAGGCATCCCTCCTGATTGCGACAACACAGAGGAACTCTCAATGAAAGCACCAATGTCGGTGTCAAAACCGGCGGATCTCGGGTAGGGGGTCCCGAACTGTGCGTCTAGGCGGATGGTAACAGGAGACAAGGGACACAATGTTTTACCCAGGTTCGGGCCCTCTTGATGGAGGTAAAACCCTACGTCCTGCTTGATTGATATTGATGATGTGGGTATTACAAGAGTAGATCTACCACGAGATCAAGGAGGCTAAACCCTAGAAGCTAGCCTATGGTATGATTGTTGTTCGTCCTATGGACTAAAGCCATCTGGTTTATATAGACACCGGAGAGGGCTAGGGTTACACAGAGTCGGTTACAATGGTAGGAGATCTACATATCCGTATCGCCAAGCTTGCCTTCCACGCCAAGGAAAGTCCCATCCACACACGGGACGAAGTCTTCAATCTTGTATCTTCATAGTCTTGGAGTCCGTCCAATGATGATAGTTCGGCTATCCGGACACCCCCTAGTCCAGGACTCCCTCAATGACCCAGGAACCTTTGTATCCCGAGGTCCATCCTAAGAGAGTTGAGCAAGATTCTCAGAGAACTAATACTGATACACCTAGTCCTTCTAAGAAAAAGAAAAAGAAAAATGATAGGACTTTGCATGCTTCTAGTGACCCTGTTGTTGACACACCTGAGAATCCCAATGATATTTCTATTTCTGATGCTGAAACACAATCTGGTAATGAACATGAACCTAGTGATAATGTTAATGATGATGTTCATGTTGATGCTCAACCTAGTAATAACAATGATGTAGAAATTGAACCTGATGTTGATCTTGATAACCCACAATCAAAGAATCAATGTTATGATAAGAGATACTTCATTGCTAGGAAGCACAGTAAAGAAAGAGAACCATGGGTTCAGAAACCCATGCCTTTTCCTCCTAAGCCATCCAAGAAAAAGGATGATGAGGATTTTGAGCGCTTTGCTGAAATGATTAGACCTATCTTTTTGCATATGCATTTGACTGATATGCATAAAATGAATCCTTATGCTAAGTATATCACTACTAGAAAAAGGGCTATAGATGGGATTGACACTAATGGCGCACCAGACAAGTGGTGCGCCATTAGTATATACTAATGGCGCACCACCTTCTGATACGCCATTAGAGTTGAAACTACTAATGGCGCACCTGGCCCAAGGTGCGCCATTAGTATCAAAAAAAATTGAACTAGTGCGCCTGTCCAAACATACTAATGGCGCATCCAGACTCAGTGCGCCATTACTAGTTGTAACTAGTAATGGCGCACCTGTCGGAAAGTTTGCCACTAATGTTGTTTTTTTATTATATTTTTTATTCCTTTTTTTGCAAAACTACTAATGGCGCACTGTTCCACCGTGCGCCATTACTAGTTTAAACTAGTAACGGCGCACTGTGGAACAGTGCACCATTAGTATGTTTTTTTTGCAAAACTACTAATGGCGCGCCACGAGAAGGTGCGCCATTAGTAACCTAGATTACTAATGGCGCATTTAGAGTTGGTGCGCCATTAGTAAGTGGGCAGCAACAAGATATTTTGCACAGCCTCTCCTACCCACACTCACTTTCTCCCCATTTTATTCTCTCCACCTCCTCCTTGTCTCGGGCGCCTCCTCTTTTTCACCTCATTTCCACCATAGATTCATTCAAATTAAGTGGTTAAATTACCTTGTTTTGATAGGTACGTAAGGGGGGAAGCTATATTTATGTTGTTCTCCCTACAACAATGTGCACATGCACTTTTTATGGCCTAGCTAGATCTATGTATGTTCGTGGTGTTGCATATGTTTGTGGTGTTGCATATGTGTTTGTGTTTGGAGGTGTACCGGTATTTGAAATGCGATAGTTGCCAATATTTTGCCGGAATGTTGATTCATCTCCGTTTCGGCGAGAATTTTGGCATTAAGCATTCTTTTTGGTCCTATTTTTAGGGAAAGTCATGCCAAATTTTTTCTTGGTTCTAAAATATCGTTTTGCTCTACCCCGCAGGCGACCATGGTCCGCACGATGACCGAAGGCATCGTGAATAGGTTTTTGAGGTCTGCGAAGGCCGAGATGCTTCAAAAGAACGAGACGGAGATAAGATGTCCGTGTCGAAGATGCAAGCTGAAGAGCCTTATTGCGGACCCGGATTCCAGGCAGGTGCGGGACCACCTGCTCTTGCGTGGTTTCATGGATGGCTATCGGTGGCAAGGTGATGAAGATGACTACGAAGTCGTCCATGGGGCCGGGCAAGAAATGAGGAAGGGCAGCAAGACAACCACCGCGGCTCGGGCGGGCGAGAAGACGAAGAATCCCCAGGAGATGATCATGACGGTGATGCTGTACACAGTTATCATGTAGAAGATGCAGGACATGATGATGAGGAAGATGCCGGAGTAGACGACGGGCATGATCATGAAGATGATGATGCCGGTGGAGCAGACGACGCTGGACCATCGATGGGCTGGGTGCAGGACCCTCATATTCAAGAGCTGCTTCTCAAGCAGACGGATAACGCAAGAGCTGCCGCTCGAGAGAAAGCCAAGATGGATCAACTTGAGTTAGACGCGGTTACTCCATTGTATGAAGGATGCAGGCCCGAGGATACCCGCCTGAAAGTTACGCTCATGGCTCTGGAGATGAAGGTAAAACACAAAATGACCGACGCATGCTTCGACGAGAACATGTCATTCTGGCACGAACGTCTTCCCAAGGGGAACAAGTGCCTGACCAGTTTGGAGGAGGCGAAGAAAATCGTGTGTCCTCTGGATTTACCGCACGTGAAATATCATGTGTGCATGAACAATTGCATCATTTATCGGTTCGAGCACGCAGAGTCTACCATATGTCCGGTGTGCGGCGTCACCCGATACAAGAAGAGGAAGAAAGCTCCTCGAAAAGTGGTGTGGTACTTTCCGATCACTCCTCGTCTGCAGCGGTATTTCACGGACCCTAAGGTAGCAAAGCTCCTGCGTTGGCACGCGGATAGGGAGGAGAAGAAGCGAGAAGATGACGCAAATGATCCGAAGATAGATAAAAAAAGACAAGATGCTGAGTCACCCTAAGGATGCGAGCCAGTGGCAAGCGTTGAACTTCGAAGACCCAGAATTTGGGAGGGATCCAAGGAACATCATGCTGGGCGCGAGCACCGATGGAGTCAATCCGTTTGGCAGCCAGAGAAGCATACATAGCACCTGGCCTGTGTTTGTGTGGATGTACAACCTTCCCCCTGGTTGTGCATGAAGAGGAAGTACATTCACATGAGTATGCTAATTGAAGGGCCGAAACAACCAGGGAACGACATCAATCTGTATCTGGGGCTGCTGAAAGAGGAGCTTGACACGCTGTGGAAAACGCCAGCCAATACGTGGGACGCCGCAGAGAAAGAATATTTCCCTATGAGAGCTGCACTGCTCACGACGGTGCACGACTATCTCGGTTACGGATATCTCGCGGGGCAGGTAGTCCACGGATTTTCTGGATGCGTAAGGTGCATGGATGACACAATGTATCGCCAGCTAGATAGAGATACCGGGTCTTCGAAAACCGTGTTCATGGGACATCGAAGGTGGCTTCGCGACGATGACCCGTGGAGGAAACGCAAGGATATGTTCGATGGTGAAACCGAACCCCGAAAACGCCCGTGTACGAGCGGCGAGGAAATAGACAAGCTGTTGAAAAATTGGAAAGACTGCCCACTGCCGGGAAAGAAGCAAAAGGCGCCAGAGCCGGGAAAGAAGCGAAAGGCGCCAGAGCCGCTGCTGAAGGTATGGAAAACGAGGTCTGTTTTCTGGGACTTGCCGTACTGGAAGATCCACCGTGTGCCTCACAGCCTTGATGTCATGCATATCACGAAGAATGTGTGCGAGAGTCTGCTTGGTACCCTGCTCAACATGCCAGAGAGGACCAAAGATGGGCCGAAAGCAAGGGCAGACTTGAAATCAATGGGCATCAGGCAGGAGCTTCACGCTAATGATGATGATGATGATGATGAGGCGAAGCAGGACACAGTAAGTCGTCGCAAAGGCAAAAAGGCGAAGAAGACCGGAAATGACTACCCTCCCGCGTGCTTCACTCTAAGTCAGGAGGAGATCGAGCAGTTTTTCACCTGCCTCCTAGGAGTAAAACTTCCTTACGGTTACGCGGGGAAGATAAGCGGATACCTAGACCCAGCGAAGCAGAAGTTCAGTGGGATGAAGTCTCACGACTATCACGTGCTGATGATGCAGATACTTCCAGTTGCAATTCGTGGGATCATGGACGCGCACGTCCGTGAAACGCTATTTGGCCTATGCAACTTTTTCGACGTCATCTCTCGGAAGTCGATTGGCGTGAGGCAACTCAGAAGGCTACATGAAGAGATCGTGGTGATACTATGCGAGCTTGAGATGTACTTCTCGTCCGCATTCTTCGACGTTATGGTGCATCTGCTGGTCCATATAGTGGAGGATATCATCCAACTCGGGCCGACATTCCTGCACAGCATGATGCCGTTCAAAAGGATAAATGATGTCATCAAAGGATACGTTCGCAACATGTCACGTCCAGAGGGAAGTATAGCCAGGGGCTTTCTGACCGAAGAGTGCATCTCCTACTGCACGAATTATCTAGGCATCGAGAACCCCGTTGGTCTGCCCGTCAACAGGCACCTCGGCAGGCTCGCTGGATGGGGTCACCGTGAGGGTCGCCGCGAAATGCATGTCGACTTAGAGGGTCGACTCGCCGACTTTGAAAGAGCAAACCTAGTCGCGCTACAACACATAGACGTGGTCGATCCTTGGGTGGTAGAGCACAAAACCTCTATTAAGAAGACGTACAATGACCGAGGCCAACAAAGGACGAACGGAGATATAATCAAAAAGCACAACTCATGTTTCACGCGCTGGTTCAAGCAGAAGCTTCTGTTGTACCCTTTACATAAGGATTCTTCCGCGGAAGAACAACTCATATTCGCCTTGTCACAGGGCGCCGAGCACAACCTGATGACCTATGAGGCGTACGATATCAACGGCTACACATTCTACACCGAGGCCAAGGACATGAAGAGCGATGGTTATCAGAACTCCGGGGTAACGATGGAATTCTACACCGGTAATGACAAGGACAGATACTACGGAAGCATCGAGGAGATCTGGGAGCTGAGCTACGCTAGAGAGAAGGTCCCGATGTTCCGTGTAAGACGGGCGAAGAGCGTCCTAAAAGAAGACCGGTATTTCACCACCGTGGTTATACCCGAAGCCAAATCCAAGACCACGGGCGCAAACGTCACCGCGAAAAATGAGCCATGGGTACTGGCTTCCCAAGTTGACCAATGCTTCTTTATTACCGACCCGTCAAAGCCCAGTCGTGTTGTTGTGAGGAGAGACAAAAGGAAGATCATCGGAATGGATGGAGTAGCCAATGAGCAAGACTTCGACAAGTACGGCGACCCGAGGATCGAACATAACGACGATGATGAAGTAGCAGCATACACCACAAGAAGAAGCAGGACCACCCTACCTAAAGGACGTCCGTTCCACAGAAGAACTCCATTTGCGAAAAAGAAGGGCAAGAAGATTGTGAACAGATAGCTAGCTAAGATCGATTGTATTTAAATCGTAGCCTTCATTTCTCGATTGTATTTCATGGGCACTTTTTGAATTATCATGAATATTTTTAAATTTCATGGACACTCGATCTCGATCCCCCTCCATCTCGATCGCTATCCCACCTCGCCAGATCTGGTCCCCCTCGCCGCCGAGCACCCCCCGGTCCACCGGCCGCCGCCGCCGACCCCCCGCACCCTC
>NC_041393.1:676123759-676139850 GCF_002162155.2 Triticum dicoccoides | reverse complement strand
CTCCACCGGCATTACTGTTTGATGATATTTTTTAAAAAATTATTACTGTCTTATAAAAATAATATTACTATTATGATTTAAACAAGTTTGAACATATTTAAACACAAATAAGTATCAAACAGCATTTTAAATGCATAAAAAAATTGTGGAGCATGGGAATCAAACCCAAGACCTCTTGGTGTGAGAATTGGCTGCTGACCAGTCAAGCTAGTAGAGGAAACTTGATGTGGATTAGGTCAGGTGGAAGATAACCTGTTGGCTCGAGCAGAAATAAAAAAAATACTAATGGCGCACCAGGGTGAGGTGCGCCATTAGTATGGATGTACTTATGACGCACCGAGGGATGGTGCGCCATTAGTATTGTGCCGCCCCCATCCATATTTCATCCCCGGCCCAAACCTATCCCCTCTCTCTCCCTCGCCCTCGCCCTCGATCCCCTTCCCCTCTCCTCTCCCAATGCCGCTGCCCCACCGCCTCGACGCCGCCCCGATGCCGCCTCGACGCCGCCTCGACGCCTCTCCTGCTCGCCACGGCCGCGGCCGCCGCGCTCGTCGGGGGCGCCTACTTCTGGGTGGTCGTCGCCTCGTTCCGCCTCCTGGAGCCCGGGGCCCTCCGCGTGGCCGGTGGCCAACCCGGTGCTCACCTGCGCCTCCGCCACCGACGCCGGCTACCCCAGCAACTTCGTCGCCGACCCCTTCCTCTACCTCCAGGTACGGTCCGTCAATGCGCCATC
Source organism: Triticum dicoccoides (assembly GCF_002162155.2). Lineage (NCBI taxonomy): Eukaryota > Viridiplantae > Streptophyta > Magnoliopsida > Poales > Poaceae > Triticum > Triticum dicoccoides. The sequence continues at coordinate 676,139,117 of NC_041393.1, read as the reverse complement.
GCACAGTACGGTCTGGTCCTTGCTCTCCACGGTGCGGTCCTTGGCGGCCTGCGCGGTCTCGGAGGCCTTGTCCTTGGCTGTCTGCGCCGTCCCGGCAGCCTTGTCCTTGGCCGCCTGCGCCGTCTGGGACGCCTTGTCCGTGGCCTCGCCGGCCTTGTGCTTGGTGGCCTCCGTAGCGCCTTGCCCCTGCCCGGACGCGTGCCCCGCCAGGCCAGCCGCCTGGTCCTTGGCCTCGTACGCCTTGTCCTTGGCCGCGCCCATCACCTGCCCAGCCTTCTCCTGCAATGCAAACAGCACGGTCACATCCCATCTCAGACACGGCGCACGCAGCAGCATTTTCTCGGAGACATCCATGGAGAAGACGTACGTACCTGGGTGTGTCCCTTGGCCTTGCCGGCGCGGTAGCTCGCCTGGTCCTGGTTGGATGCCATCTCTCACGTAGGAATTGTGCTAAACTGGCTCAATCAAACTGACAATAGTGGATCAGCAGTCAGAAAACATGATAATCTTTAGTAGTAGCACTTGGTGTCGATCGGCTGTGTCTGACTGGCCTACAGCAGAGCGGGGGGCTTTATATAGGCTGCAGCTACGGGACAGAGCCGGGGACACGTCGCGCGCCGGAGCACGTCCACGGCCGCCACGTAGAAAGGACACGCGGTGTGACGCTTCCGTAGCTTCGCGAAGCTCCATCGCTCACCCATATCACGAGCTGCATGCGGATGCCGGCGCCGAATGCTAAGTAGGAGACGAACAAGTACGAGTAAACAAGTGTAGGAGTCTTGTGTTTGATCAACGTGTCCCAGCCCCATTGCATCTCTGTTCCCGAGTTCTGATAGAGCTGTGATAGAACATTATGAACACAAGCGATGATTAGACTACCACAAGTGGAAACTGTCCCACTAATAATTATTATATGATGATGACGTGGAAGAGGGGTCACCAGGGACATACTCTGCTCATTTTTCTACGATATAAGTTAGACATGGATGAGCGAGTTCCGGGTGGCGGATTACCGTACAACGGGAACGTGTTGGTGCACGTCGGAGAAGCGACAGGGCGCGGCAGATATGGCTGCGGAGACCACAGGTACGGTCCGTCAATGCGCCATCGCCACAGATAGAGCATTTCGGCCCCGGTTTATTTTCAATGCGCCATCGCACAGTAGCATTCAAGAATCAGGATCAGCCAACGGTTGTTGGCATGTGCAAATTTCTGGCACATTGATAGGGGGTAGGCATTTGTATAGGTATGAGAGTGCCCATGCCTGTGGTCCTGCTACGTATTATTTGGCACTGTTGACCTGATTTTGGCCCAATATTTTCATAAATATCCTTTTGCACTTTCTGTCTTCAGGCTATTTGAGTCATTGAGAGATGTTAAGTTGACTAGTGATTACATGCCCAGATGTATTTTGCCCAGCAAACAAAAAAAATTTGGGGCTTTGGTTTGGTACCACCAGCCACCAGGACCCCCACCATGTTACCATGGGGCTTTGGCAGTGCTTGCCCACTGTTTTCTCACTTTCTGGGTGGGGTTGGAAGACAGACACTGCCGATAAGCTTGTTTGCTAGTTCCTTTACAAGCATAGTAGAGCATAGTATGGATTCTAATGTTCAACTCTGACTAAACAGGTTCTGCAAACGGTCTTTTACTGCACTTGACTGAAGAAGTAGGTGTCTGCTATATCCTGCACTTGAGGTGAGTTGTGTTCTCAGGTTTACATTGCAATGGGCACTCTTCTTGCAAACACAAATTCAGATTTATATACTATATGCTGGCATGACTGTTTTTATTAGGCAGGACAGTGCAGTAGTTGATGTATCTTGGGTTGATTATAAAGTTGCTTGGGTTTAATATTACCCAGCATGATGATGTATCAATGTAGCGTTAGCATATGATCCAAGTGCTAGTACTGCTAGTAAATAGCTAATACAGTTAATGAAGAAGAAGAAAAACTGCTAGTACAGTTAATGAAGAAGAAAAAAAACTGCTACTACTGCTAGTAAATAGCATCAGACTGAATGTCTTTTATATATGGCCAATACAGTCTGATGGACAATACAGTTATTGAAGAAGAAGAAAAACTGCTAGTACTGCTAGTAAATAGTATCAGACTGAATGTCTTTTATATATGGTACTGCTAGTAAATAGCTTCTTCTATATACTAATTTGCATCAAAGTGTAGAACAAAGCATCAGACTGAATAACTAACAGTGGGTAATTAACCTAACTATTCATTTTTCCTTAGGTTAATATTAAAATGTCCAGTGTATATATATTTAAAAATGATTGCTGCTAGATGTTAATTTGCTGGTACTAGCTAGAATTTGGCACTGAAAAGCAAAAGCAAAAGCAAAAGCTAATTAACTGCTGGGTAATAGCACTGGTACTAGGTAGCTAAAATATGTGTTCTGAAACACTGAGAGCAGAAACACTTACTACATACATATGCTCAAGAAACACTTACTAACCAGAAAAGGTTTTGACTTGAAATGTTAATAGCACAGACAGCACCACAAGTTAAACACCTCAATCTGTTAGTATTTGTCTGCATTTTCTCACATTCTTCTTGTATCTGATCCAGTATTGCTTGTAGTGGTTTGTCCAAAATGTTGAATGATACTGCTTGGAGATGCATATATTGTTTCACCTCTTCACATGCCATGTATTTTCCATGTTGTGATGGAGGCCTTTTTTGCCTTGCCCACCCGAGAGGCCCTTGAGTTTGCTGGAATGTCGATTAACTTCCGTTCCAGCAAATTCAGGTACTCCATATGTCCTATTTTCAGTAAAGGTCATGCTGAAATTTTTCGTGAATTTTAGCATGACTTTGCTAAAAATAGGACATATGGGGTACTTGTGACTAATGCATGGGCCGGGGTACTTGTGACTAATGATGAAAGCTTAGACTTTTAGGGTGCCTCGGCGTCGAAAAACCCTCAATGATAAAAGCTTAGCTTTTAGGATGCCTCGGTGTCGACAAACCCTAAATGATGAGACCATGATCTTGTTCCTTGACAATAACCAACTTTTTGACCAAACTTTGTTCCTATTTAGAGAGAAACATGGCCAACAACGATGAGGCCGGGGGTTCGGGCGGCAAGGCATTCTGCAAGCTGTCCCAGGAGATGGAGGAACAACCTCACTTGTATGAGGACACCGCCTTCCCCACCGATCCTGAGACCACTGATGGTACCGCCGAGGATGACCCCACTGATGCCACCACTGATGGTGCCGCCGAGGATGCCACCACTGATGATGGCGGCGCACGCACAGATGGCAGCCAACCGAAGAGGCAACGGAAGGACCGGCGCCCGACTGTGCTCCGCACCCTCAAGGAGGATGTTACTGAAGTGGACTCCGACGGGAATCCAACGACGCCCGAACGAATAGTCAAGGGGTACGCGCTTCAGCTCGGGTGCATTCTTCGGAGCACCGTCTCGATCAACACCGAGAACCTGAGGCATCCTGACCGAGGGAATTTGCGCAACCTCCTCTTCACGAAGTTGCACGAATGATACAAGTTCCCCGCTGAATTTGAAAACACAAGCCTCAAAGGGAATAAAGTGAACAATGCTGCCCTCACGAAGATGAGCAAGGCCCTGTCTACTTGGAAAAGCAATGTGAAGAGAATGATCGAGAAAGGTGAGAGTTATGAGAAGATCAAGGAGAAAAATTCTTCGATCACCGAAGATGACTACAACGACTTCAAGATCAATTGCTCGAGCACCGCAAACTCCGAATCAAGTCAGTGGGGGAAAGAAATGCGGGAGTTGAACTTAGGGGAACACAAACTCGGTCCCGGCGATTACAGAGTGGCGGAGCCTATATGGGACAAGGAGGACGCGGAGCGTGCCGAGCAAGGCCTACCCCCCCGCTTCGAGAAATACAGCGGTAACAAGCAGACCAGGAACTATGTCAGGGCCTGGTACAAGGAGGACCCGATAACAAAAGGATCTTACCACGGATCCGAAGACCAGGGCGCTTGAGCTTGTTCTGGTAAGGAATACACCCATGCGTAATTAGCTCCATATGGTTGCATTCTAATTAATGAAGCCAAATTTCTAAATGGTTCACATTCCTTCCGCAGGCGACTGAAAGCAGTAGCGCGGGGTCGACTAAGAGCAACCCTTGGGACACCACTCTAAATAGGGCGTTGAATGTAATGAAGAACAAGGATAAGCTCAGTAAGCCGACGTCAGCTGGTCGTGTGGCCGGCAAAGGCTTGTCGACAAAATGGTCGTCATACTATAACAATGATGCGCGAAAGGAGAAAAAGACCAGCTCGGAAAGCCAGGCGCGCGAGGTTCAAGATCTCAAGGCACAGGTGGCGCGGATTCCGGAGATTGTCCAAGAGCAAGTGCAACAACAACTCGGAGCGACGATCACCGCCATTGTGCCTACCTTGATCGAGGGGTTGAGTGTGTGGATTGCGGGTGGCCAACAGGGGCCGCCCCCGATTCCTAGCTTCACGGCCAGCAACTCGCAGAATGCGATGGCGGGGCCATTGGTGTCTCCGGCGGAGGCGGCATTGGTGTCTCCGACGCCGGCACGGGAGCTTAATGCACCCGGGTGTACGCCGGCCAGCACCTCTGCAGCAAGCGGCCCCTCCGTCAACTGCACGCCCGCCGTTGGTGGTGCCTCGACATTAGCCGAGCTCGACGCCATCATCACGGTAACTAATTAAGCCTCTCTCGGCCAAGGACTTCATCTCCTTGCCTTTGACTGGGCATCCCTGGCGCCCTACATGTTTTCGCAGGGCGCCGCCGACATTCCGTGCACTCTCCTGCACTTCGTGAACAACGAGTTGGTCGATGTCGCCAAGGACAAAATCGTTCAACCGGGCAACCCCTTGTTCCATGGTACCCAGATGCCACCCAACTTGTTTAGTGTTGAACTGGTTCGGGTGCTGCCAGGCTGCGACGAGTTGTTACCTCCGATTCGACCCGTCGGGGCCGATGATGATGACGTGATGACCCTCAGCGCCTGCCTGAGCTGGCCCCTGCTTTGGCCGAAGAGCCAGATTCGTTTGGGGCGGGGGACACCACCCCAAAGACAACACCGCCAGTCGTGCCGGCGCCAAGTCAGCCCCATGGCAAGACCGCCGCAACGGTGCCGGACATCCCTATGCCACTGGATCCAAACATGCATATGGCACAGGATCAGAACGACGATGACGACGATACATTTGGCAACGTCGATCAGTACTTTGCCGAACATGGGTACGATGGCGACTTCATGGGGCCTCCTTCTCAAGAACCCAACCCAACAAAAGACGTGCGCGATCTAGCTGGTACCGCGGAGAAGCCAAGTTGCAACAGGCGTCGTCTGCCGTTCAGCTCTCAGGAGACGCCTCCAGCTGCCGACTTCACCGAGCCTCAGATAGGCGAGGTGCGAAATATTATCAGCCCCAACACACTCAAGAAGGCGGTCTGTGAGCAGAACTCGGTCCCATTACAGGAGAAGAAGAAGGCACGCAAAAGAAAGACTAACAAGGGTGCGAGCCAGCCGGCACCGAGTACGATCCATGCTCAGGACGGGCCACCTTCACCTAAAGATATCTCGAGGAGGGTGCATGTGGCGGGTAGGGCGATGCTACCGACAAATATGCTCAATGCTGCAACCGGTGCTATGCGGAGTCTGCATGACAGTGTTCTTTCTTTGGAGAAGCGGCGTCTCAGAGAGAAGGATGTGGCATACCCGTTTTTCGCGGCCAAGGTGCCAGAGGGCAAGGGCTTTGTGGATAACTCCATCGGGCGTACGATCGTCCTGCGGTTTGATGACATCCACGCTATGTTGAACCTTCATCCGCTGCACTACACCTTCGTTCGGCTATTTTCGCTGAGTATGGAGATGCGGATTATTGGCGACAAGACCCCGGATATCGTGATAGTCGACCCCTTCTACATGCGTGCCAAGATCTTGGGCAGCGCTGGGGACCGGAAAGTCGCGAGTTCTTACCTCAAAGGCGTCATTCTGGCAAACCAAGATAAGGATAACTTCCTCGTGCCTTACTTTCCCGAGTAAGTCCTCCCCTCAACCGGCCCGTAACATATGAATTCTTAGATTTCGATCGTTTTTCTTTTAACATTCCGTGTTTTCTGCAGTGACACACATTGCACGCTCATCCTCCTAAGCCCCAAATATTCCATGGCCACGTATTTCGACCCGGACCGTCAGTCGAACGTAGACTACACAAATATCAAGAAGGTTCTTGATGATGTTCTCCCCGGCTACGCCAAATCTGGAGGCACCTTCACCAGGCCTATTCGTAAGTACGGCAAGCACGTGTTCTCCCACAATACGACGTTCTGCTGCGTCAAGCAGCCGCCTGGCGGTCAGAAGGGTGCCTACTATGCCATCCATCTCATGCGGGCGATCGTACGGGACCATCATCAACTTCTGCTACCGAGTAAACTCAAAGATTGGGCCGCGAGCATGTCGGCAATCCAGGACGTGGACATCAGACAAGAATTCTTTCGCATCTAGTCAGAGTTTGCGGAAATCATCCATCAAGATGTCCTTCGTACCTCGGGGCAGTTCTACCTCAGAAATCAACCGTCCAACAGTGACATCGACACAATGCTACAAATGCAGGCTGATAACACCCGTTATTTCATGACTCCCACGATAGACGGCGGCTTCATCCATGCTTCGGTCCCTTGAGTCGAGTCGAAAGCAGTGATGATGTGTCTAGTTCTGAAACATCGATTGGCTCATGTTGTAATTAAACTTTAATGAACTTGTAGTATGTCTCTTTGGTTTCGAGAGTCGTTCAACTTAGATGTAATCGATGCTATTAATGTCTTGCTTTTCTCTTCCGATCGTTCTGTTGCATACTTATATATTGCTTATGTATTGTCTGTGAATTGGTACTAACGTTTCATTTGGCTTGTGCATAGCGATGCCGTCGTATGTCGTGTACAAGGGTAAGGTTCCCGGAGTCTACGACGACTGGGAGGAGTGTCGGAGACAGGTTCACCGATTCAACGGTAACAGTTACAAAGGGTACACCACTAGGGCCAAGGCCGAATCTAGATACGCCCGCTATCTAGCGGGAGAGGGGAGGGAGCGTTGGAGGAACCGGATGAAGACGAGTTTCATCGTGATGATGCTCATCGTGATGACCGCGGCTCTCTTCTATGTGATGGTAGTTTAGATGATCGATATCGACTTGTAATGTGAAGACAAACTCGCTACTCACGGTCTCGAGACTTGTAATATAATGTTCTATCTTTGTTCGATCTTTTCAATTCGGAGACTAATATGATGAATTGTATTCGGAGACTAATATGATGAATTGTATTCAGAGACTAATCTTCTATTGTATTCGATGAATCTATTGTTGATGTGTGCTGTCTATATTTTGTCCAATTATACATTTTGTAACCTGTGCAAAAAACAGAAAATTAAAAAATAAAAAAACCTAATATTCATACTAATGGCGCATCACATCACAGTGCGCCATTAGTATGCCAAAGGATACTAATGGCGCATCATTAAACAGTGCGCCATTAGTATGCCGAAGTTACTAATGGCGCATCTTGTTGTTGTGCGCCATTAGTATGCCAAAGCACTTGGGTATACATGGCCCCCTGGGAGGCATACTAATGGCGCACTATTGTATATACTAATGGCGCATCTGAGGTCCGCCATTAGTATACCAGATACTAATGGCGCACCAGTGGTGCGCCATTAGTAAAATATACTAATGGCGTGGCACTAATGGCGCACCACTACTGCGCCATTAATGGCCAAATTAGGTGCGCCATTAGTAGGCCTTTTCCTAGTAGTGTATGAAAGATATTGTTACAAATAAAAGAAAGATACCGGAAGCTGAAATTTCCACTATGCTTGCTAATTACACTTTTAAGGGTGGAATACCAAAGAAACTTGGATATCCGGGAGTACCAACTATACCATGCTCCATTAAAAGAAACTATGTTAAAACTGTTTTATGTGATCTTGGAGCCAGTGTTAGTGTTATGCCTTTCTCTTTGTATCGTAGACTTGATTTGAATAAGTTGACACCTACTGAAATCTCTTTGCAAATGGTAGACAAATCAACTACTATACCCATCGGTATTTGTGAGGATGTTCCTGTTGTGGTTGCAAACGTTACTATTTTAACGTACTTTGTTATTCTTGATATTCCTGAGGACGACAGTATGTCGATCATCCTTGGTAGACCTTTTCTAAATACTGCAGGGGCTATTATTGATTGCAACAAAGGCAATATCACTTTTCATGTTAATGGTAATGAGCATACGGTACACCTTTCGAAGAAACAACCTCAAGTTCATAGTATCAATTCTATTGGAAAAATTTCAACGATTACTATTGGAGGTTTTGAATTCCCTCTTCATACTGTCAAAAAGAAATATGATATTCTTATTGTTGGGGACATGCATATACTCGTTGAGGTAACTTAGTGTTATTCGAAAATTCTCCGATATCATGTTATTTGGAAGAAGTTTTTTAACAAGACTTGATCAACCTTGTTAGTGGATTTCCTTTTGATGAGCATGAGATGGATGAAGTTAGAAAGCACAACCTGCTGTACCCTCCTTTTACTTTCTATTATTTAGAATAAATAAAGCAAAATAAGTACTTTCTATCTGTTTTCTGAATCATCTGTGCAATAAAAAATACCCAGAAAATAAAAGTTCTCCAAATGCCCTGAAAATTGAGTATGATTTTCTGTAGAATATTTGAGAATTTCTCGCACTTAGAACATACCAGGGGGACCCACCATTTGGTCACAAGGGTGGAGGGCGCCCCCTACCCCCCCCGGGTGCATCCCCCTGCCTCGTGGGCACCATGTGGACCCCATCCACTTATTCCAGCACCCACACACTTCGTCTTCCTTGAGAAAAAATCATCCCGTAGCTCAAACCCGTGTTCTAGCTCGTTTTGCTGCCATTTTCGATCTTCTTGCTCAAAGCTCCATTCACAAAACTGCTTTGGTGGGTTGTTCCTCGGTATGTGACTCCTCCAATGGTCCAATTAGTTTTTGTTCTAGTGCTTTATTTATTGCAAATTTTTGCTGCTAAGGTGACCCTGTTCTTGAGCTTGCGTGTCAAATTTATATGGTCTAAAGTAGTTTTAATGCATGATATAGCCTCTAGGCACTTGTGGGAGTAGTTGTTATCAATCTTGTTGAGTTTGGTTCACTTTTATTTTGAGTCCTTCAAAATTTCAGAAATTTTTCAGAGGAAGAAAAATGTTTAGGAAAATGTACCAAGGTGGTTCTTCAAGGAAGCAAGAACCGAGGCCTGCGATACGCGAGCCTGACCTTGAACCACGAAGAGAAGCTCTAGTACGGCCTTGCGAATGGTCGTTGGATGAATTTATGATCCAAGCTGGCTTCAAGGCTGAATTTGATGAGTATGTGCGTAATGCTGAACATGAGGACTTCGTATCAGATAAGTGTCGCCAATACTATCACCTCACTAATTCCTTTATGCGGAGGTTTAACTTTACATCTAAGCGCAACACTCATACTGTTATATTTGACCTCTATGATAAATCATATACCATGGACCTTGAAGATTTTAACACTGCTTGTAAAATCCCATAGTGAGGCATCTTTAGTGAACCTCGCAAATCTGAACATAATGATTTTCTTGCTAGTATCATCGTGGGAGAAACTAGAGATATCACACAAGCTACCATAGAGAGCATTCATTTTCCTTCCATACGTTACTTTGCTTTCTTTATAGGTAGATGCTTTCACGGTAAAGATGAGCTTTGTCTCATGTGTGTACCAGATCTTAGTGTCCTCAAGAGTGCGGTATTAGGCGATAAACGATATAACTTGGGGGCATTGTTGCACAAAGGTTACATCTTAATGGTAAAAATGGAGATTTATTTGGTGGAATTTATGCAACTCATTTAGCTGATTATCTCGGCATAGCCATAAATGAAAATGATATTGAGTTGCCACCTGTTTTTCTAGATTATAATGCTATAGTTCGCCATCAGTTTCTTGAGAGGAACGAACAGTCCCTCCAGTACCGACTAATCTTTGACAAACGATGTGTTGTCCATATTACTCTTCCTGCCCCTACTTTCTTCAACTTTCAGGCAAACAGGAGATATTTTATAACCAGGGAGGAGAAAATGAATATGGGAGGAGGACGGAAGCGGCTCACCTCCATGCTGCAGCTCTCCAGACAGTAGCTGCTCCATCTCAGTACAACCCTGACTACAACTTTGGATATCCGCCAGGCCAGCTGTGGCCATAGACCAACTTAGGCCAAAAGCCTAAGCTTGGGGGAGTACATATTTCTCACCGACATTACATTCATGATCACACACTCATTCCAATTGTCGGAGTTCATACCCTTTTCATTGTACTATCCATGCTAGTTTAGTTTATTTTCTTGCTTCCTTCTTGTGTGTTTGAAAAACTTTGAGAAAACCCCAAAAAAATAGTTGTAGCTTTTAGCTAGTTTATTTTCCATGCTTGTAGTAGTAATAATACAAGAAAATCCAAAAATATTTCTCGTTCTTCTTTTGCTTGTTGGGAGCTTTCTCGTGTAAATAGTTTTATTTTTCTTTGAAGTTCTTTTCTTTTCTTTGGGGTCTAGAGGAGAAGACCACAATGAAAATGATGAGTGGCTCTCATTTGCATTATTGTTGATCTAACCAAGAGCCCATATTACCTTTTCTTCTCCTTTGAATTAAATGTTTGCAGATTCCAGCTTAGTCCAATGCACGCGCACTATTATTATTCTTCACACCGTTCGGTCGTGCAAGTGAAAGGCAATAATGACGATATATGATGAAATGATTGAGATGATAGAAGCTGGTATGAACTCGACCTATCTTGTTAATGTAAATATGATTAGTTCATCGTTCCTGATTTAGCCCATTATGAATGAAACATGTTTGCAATGATAATTAGAGATTATAGTTATTCATGCCATGCTTAATTAGCTAAGAGTTTATAATGGTTTACCTTGTGTGCCAACATGCTATTAAAATGGTTGTGATGTGGTATGATAGGGTGGTATCCTCCTTTGAATGATTCGAGTAGCTTGACTTTGCACATGTTCACGCATGTAATTGAAACAAAATCAACATAGCCTTCATGATATTTATGTTCATGGTGATTTATATCCTACTCATGCTTGCACTCATTGTTGGTTAATCTTAATGCATGTTCATGACTGTTGTCGCTCTCTAGTTGGTCGCTTCCCAGTCTCTTTCTAGCCTTCACTTGTACTAAGCGGGAATACTGCTTGTGCGTCCACTTCCATAAACCCCAAAGTTATTCCATATGAGTCCACCATACCTACCTATATGCGGTATCTACCTGCCGTTCCAAGTAAATTTATATGTGCCAAACTCTAAACCTTCAAATGAAATTCTATTTTGTATGCTCGAATAGCTCATATATCAACTAGGGTTGTCGATATCTTCCATGCTAGGTGGGTTATTCTCATGATGAGTGGGCTCCGCTCATCATTCACGAGAAAATGGCCGGTAACCGGGATGCCCAGTCCCATGCTCAAATCAAATAAAAATATTTGCAAACAAAACTCCCCCGAGATTGTTGTTAGTTGGACGGTACCCGTTGTTTTGGACCAGTCGTGGAATGTGCTCATTGATGGTGGACCAGTATAAACTTTACCATTCTGTTTGGGAACCGCCTATAATGTATGTAGCATGAAAGATATCGAGATCTCTTGGTTGTTATGTTGACAATGAAACTATGCCTCTCAAAATATTATTTATCTCTGTTTCAAAACTCGAGCTCAGGCACCTCTGCAAATCCCTGCTTCCCTCTGCGAAGGGCATATCTATTTAATTTTATGTTGAGTCATCATCCTCTTATTAAAAAGCACCATTTGCAGAGCACCACTATCATTTGCATGCATTGCTATTATTTACATTGAGTATGACTGTGATTGGATCTCTTTTGCCATGAATTACAATGTCTAGTCAGTCCTTGATCTTCAGGGGTGCTCTGCATTTATGTTTTGCAGTCTCAGAAAGGGCTAGCAAGATACCATCTTGTTATATCTTATTATGATTGTTTTGAGAAAGTGTTGTCATCCAAGATTTATTATTATTGCTCGCTAGTTGATTATGCCATTGGTATGAGTAAATATGAGATCTAAATGTTATTATGAATATGGTTAGTTCATAATCTTTGCTGAAAGCTTGAACGCTGACTTTACATATTTGCAAAAACAAGAGCAAACATATTTGTAAAAGTTTATCTTTATCACTTTCAGTTTGTCAACTGAATTGCTTGAGGACAAACAAAGGTTTAAGCTTGGGGGAGTTGATACGTCTCCAACGTATCTACTTTTCCAAACACTTTTGCCCTTCTTTTGAACTATAACTTGCATGATTTCAATGGAACTAACCCAAACTGACGCTATTTTCAGCAGAATTGCCATGGTGTTATTTTTGTGCAGAAATAGAAGTTCTATGAATGACCTAAAACTCCACAGAGTCACGTTTTGGAATTAATAAAAAATATTGGCGAAAGAATCAACAGAGGGGGACCCACACCCTGTCCACGAGGGTGCAGGGCTTCATGGGCCAAGCCCAAAAGTAATGTCGCAAATCATAGAAAAACTTTTTCTTTTGTTGGTATGTGAAGCTAGGCGATATAAATTTACCAACAATATAATTAGCATAATCAGTATACCATGGAGTGCTACGAGAAGTACTTATGACATTTAATTGCTTATCAGGAAAGCTATCATTAATAGGTAGTGGGTCATCAAGAACATTCTCTAGCCTAGACAAGTTATCTGCAACGGGGTTCTCAGCTCCCTTTCTATCAACAATATGCAAATCAAATTCTTGAAGCAGGAGAACCCATCTAATAAGTCTAGGTTTTGCATCCTTCTTTTCCATAAGATACTTAATAGCAGCATGATCAGTGTGAATAGTAACTTTGGAATCAACAATGTAAGGTCTAAACTTATCACAAGCAAACACCACTGCTAAAAATTTCTTTTCGGTAGTAGCATAATTTCTTTGAGAACTATCTAGAGTCTTACTAGCCTAATGGATAACATTTAATTTCTTATCAACTCTCTGCCCTAGAACAGCACCTACAGCATAATCACTAGCATCACACATAATTTCAAAGGGTAAATTCCAATCAGGTGGCTGAACAACAGGTGCAGAGACTAGTGCTTTCTTAAGTATTTCAAATGCTTCTACACAATCATCATCAAAGACAATTGTACATCTTTTTCTAATAAATTAGTCAGAGGCCGAGAGATTTTTGAGAAGTCCTTAATGAACCTCCTACAAAATTCGGCGCGACCAAGGAAACTTCTTATACCTTTGATGTCCTTTGGACATGGCACCTTTTCAATAGCATCGACCTTGGCTTTATCAACTTCAATACCTCTTTCAGAAACTTTGTACCCCAAGACAATACCTTCATTAACCACAAAGTGGCACTTTTCCCAATTCAAGACAAGATTAGTTTCTTCACATCGCTGCAAAACTTGATCAAGATTGCTTAAACAATCATCAAAAGAGGAACCATAGACGGAAAAGTCATCCATGAAAACCTCACAAATCTTTTCGCAAAAGTCAGAGAATATAGCCATCATGCATCTTTGAAAGGTAGCAGGTGCATTACATAAACCAAAAGGCATATGTCTATAAGCAAAAGTACCAAAAGGGCATGTAAAAGTAGTCTTTGATTAATCTTTAGCTGACACAAGTATTTGAGAGAAACCAGAATAACCATCTAGAAAGCAATAATGTGTATGTTTGCATAGTCTCTCTAGCATTTGATCAATAAAAGGTAAGGGGTAATGATCTTTCTTAGTAGCTTTATTTAACTTACGGAAATCAATTACCATCCTATAACCTGTGATAATTCTTTGAGGGATCAATTCATCTTTATCATTAGGGACAACAGTAATACCTCCCTTCTTAGGGACACAATGAACAGGACTTACCCACTGACTATCAGCAACGGGATAAATTATACCTGCCTCCAGAAGCTTGAGTATTTCTTTTCTTACCACTTCTTTCATTGTAGGATTCAAACATCGTTGAGGATCACAAACTGGTTTGGCATGAGCTTCCAAATTTATTTTATGTTGACATAGAGTGGGACTAATGCCCTTAAGATCATCCAGAGTATATCCAATAGCAGCACGGTGCTTCTTCAGAGTTTTCAATAATCTTTCTTCTTCATGCTCTGAAAGGTTAGCACTAATAATAACATGATATATTTTATTTTCATCAAGATAAGCATATTTAAGATTATCCGGCAACAGTTTAAGCTCAAACACGGATCACCCTTGGGTGGAGGAGGATCCCCTAGGATTTCAACAGGTAAATTGTGTTGCAGAATAGGTTCTTGTTTAAAGAATACTTCATCTATTTCCCTTCTTTCATTCATAAACATATAATTTTCATGATCTAGCAAATACTGTTCAAAAGGATCACTAGGAGGTACAGCAATAGAGGCAAGACCAATAATTTCATCCTTACTAGGAAATTCTTCCTCACGATGTTGTTTACTAAATTTAGAGAAATTAAGCTCATGAACCATATCATCCAAGCGAACAGTAACAATATTCTTTTCGCAATCTATCGTAACATTAACAGTACGCAAGAAGGGTCTACCGAATATAGAGGGACAAAAGCTATCTTGTGGAGAACCAAGAACAAGAAAATCAGCGGGATATTTGGTTTTCCCACACAAGACTTCAACATCTCTAAAAATTCCCATTGGAGATATAGTATCTCTATTTGCAAGTTTAGTTGTAACATCAATTTCTTCTAACTCTGCAGGTGCAATCTCATGCATAATTTCTTTGTATAACACTAGTGCAGAACCGACCTTTAGTGCCGGTTCGTGAAGGCCTTTAGTGCCGGTTCGCCAACCGGCACTAAAGAGTGGGGACTAAAGCCCCCCCCCCTTTAGTACCGGTTCATCACGAACCGGCGCTAAAGTGCCACCACGTGGCACGAGCCAGGCCCGTTTGCGTGTAGGGCATTAGTACCGGTTGGTAACACCAACCGGTACTAAATGTTTGGGTGTTTTTATTAATTTTTTCTTTAATTTTGTGTTTTCAATTTAATTTAGTGATTGTTTTACATTATAATGAGTTGTTAAATCATTAGGTGAAACTACCGCGGATTAGTTTCGACTGGATGCATTGGATAGCTAGCTAAGTGATCAAGTATATGCCATATCCATATTAATTATACTTGATCAACTATAATATATACGGATATGGCATATACTTGATCACTTAGATAGGATCCATCCAGCTGAAACTAATCTGTGGTTTCTTTCATTAAATGATATAATAACTCATCATCATCATCATATTAATCATCATAGTCATGCATTACC
>NC_041393.1:676121725-676123550 GCF_002162155.2 Triticum dicoccoides | reverse complement strand
TCACCATCAGCACTACTAGCTTAAAGAAGAAACATTCACTTGTACCAGAAGCAAAAATATCATCGAGTTCAACATGATGGTCATGATATTTTAAGCGTTCATATATAACACCACAAAAGCAAATCACTTAAGTTCAGAACGAAAGAACACGGACATGAAAGGACAAGTATCAAGAGCAGCATGAACTAGCTAAATCACTCCTGCTAGCTACTCTCTCTCTCTGGTAAAATAGCATAGAACATGTATAACTCTCCTGATTCATCAAACTGGAGCATGCTGATGAACCTGTCTCCTAATCGTGGGCTGTGCTTCTCATTGCTGCCCCCTAGTACTTCTCTGCGATCGTTAAGAATTTTCCTCCAATCTTTCACCATTAAGCATTCATCGCTTCTAGAAATCCTGAATGCATTAATGTGCAATGCAGGATATCTTGGTCGTATGCTAACAATTGACATGCGACCTTTAATCTTGATCCCCTGAGGCACAACTGTCATCGGGAGTCCCTGTTGAAGAACATCGTATAGTACTTAATTAATATACTTAGCAATGATAGTTTAGCAGAAAAATTATGTATGCAAAAGATGCACTGAGGACAAATAGTAAAAATCTTACCATCATTCCTAAATAGATGTGACCGTAGTTCAATACCATCACTATTGGTCGCACATTTTGAGTACTAATATTTCTAAGTGCGGGAAGAAAATTTGTCTTGATAGTATGAAGATCCTCAAGCCATGAAACATAATGACTTATCTCCTCGCAGTTTAGTTCAGCTCCGGGACAGTAGTAGGTCCTGTCTACCAAGCGCCGGACATGTTTGGTTGAATGGAGATAAGCTGTCAATAGAAATTAGTTGTCAATTATTTTTGAATAAGCAATATCAAAGACAAAAATATAGTTGAGAAGAACTCACATAATGGTAGAACTGGAGGCGTCTGCACATCGACCCATATGTCTCTATTACCTTCAATATCATCTTCCGGACGAATATCAAAGGTGATAATCATACCAGGCTCAAATGCATAAGCCTTGCATGGTGCTTGCCAAGTTTTGCATTCAAAATAGGTGTACGTGTGTGCATTGTATACTTTGACGTTGAAAGTATAACCATCATGCTCAGTTTTCAGGTAAACTCTCTTTACCTCCATAGTTTCCATATCTTTGAAACCTATCTGATCCAAGACAAAAATTCTTGCATGGCAGGGGATGCGCTAGTAGAATAGTGAAAATTAAAAATTATAAGTCAGGCAAATGAAGATATATATAAGTCATTCTTAAGTACGAAAACAGACTTGTCGTTGTGACTTACTGTATCGAATTCGAAGGTCTTATCCAGCTTGATGCTGAATCACCTACCATCAACAAGGAAATTTCTGTCGCACTGGCCGCGCTGGTCTTCACAGTATTCGCACATAATGAAATTTTTTCCGTCGTCGGACGACATTTCCTATGTTCATATTAGGCGAAACATTAAACACTTACTAATTCAATTAATTCAACTATTTCTATTAATTCAACTAAGCATTCACTAAAAATAAACTAGTTATATTAATTCAATTAGTTCAACTAAGCATTTACTAAAAATAAACTAGTTCTATATATTAATTCAACTAGTTCAACTAAACATTTACTAAAAATAAACTAGTTATATTAATTCAATTAGTTCAACTAAAAATTTACTAAAAATAAACTAGTTATATTAATTCAAAAAGTTCAACTAAGCATTTACTAAAAATAAACTAGTTCGATCTATATATTAATTCAACTAGTTGAACTAAACATTAACATTTCTAATTCATCTAACATTAACATTTCTAACATTCTA
>NC_041393.1:676119772-676121287 GCF_002162155.2 Triticum dicoccoides | reverse complement strand
TAATTCAAAAAGTTCAACTAAGCATTTACTAAAAATAAACTAGTTCGATCTATATATTAATTCAACTGGTTGAACTAAACATTAACATTTCTAATTCATCTAACATTAACATTTCTAACATTCTAAAAATAAACTAGTTATATTAATTCAAAAAGTTCAACTAAGCATTTACTAAAAATAAACTAGTTTGATCTATATATTAATTCAACTAGTTCAACTAAACATTAACATTTCTAATTCATCTAACATTAACATTTCTAACATTCTAAAAATAAACTAGATAGTTCTAATTCATCTAAACATTAGAAAACAGAAAATAAGTAAAAAAAATTTAAACTAGTGTGTGTGTATGTGTGTGTGTATGTGTGTATGTGTGTGTGTATGGAGCGGGCCGGGCGCGTACAGGCGGCGGGGGCGACGACGACGGACGGCGGGGGCCGAGGACGGCGACAAGACGGGCGGCGGCCGGGGACGGCGACGAGACGGGCGCGGCGGGGGCGGCGACGAGACGGGCACGGCGGGGCGGCGACGACGATGACGACGGGCGGCGAGGGCGCCGGGGACGGCGACGACGACGGGCGGCGAGGGTGTCGGAGATCAAGACTCGCGCGAGAAGTGGAACGAAGTGGCGACGATAACTGAATTTTCGTAAGTGACATATATATATGAGGGGCCTTTAGTACCGGTTGGTGGCTCCAACCGGTACTAAAGGCCAAATTTAGCCAGCCCAAGCGGCGGGAAACGCGGGCATTTAGTACCGGTTGGTGGCTCCAACCAGTACTAAAGGGCAACATATTAGTACCGGTTGGAGCCACCAACCGGTACTAATGGCCCTGCGCTGCCACCCGCAGTGCGCCGCTTTTAGTCCCACCTCGCCGAGCGAAGGGCGGCCGCACTGGTTTATAAACCCAGCCGCGGCTGCCCTTTCAAACACCTCTATATAGCAGGCTTTTGGGCCTAACTAGGGCGCGCTGCCCTGTGAGCCTGCTGGCCCTTCTGGGCCTGTATTTGCACAACCTAGGTCTGGTAGGCCCACCGGCAGCGCCCCAACATTTTTTTATAATTTTTTTTCTTTTCTGCATTATTTATTTTCTTCTATTTTATTTTGAGTAATTTTTTATATAGTTATTTCTTTTCTGCTTTATTTTTTCTTCTATTTATTTTTGAGTAGTTTTTTTCCTGTATTTAGTTTCTTTGTGAATATTTTTGGTTTATATAATTTTTTTTCTTTGCTGCATTATTTATTTTCTTCTATTTATTTTTGAGTAATTTTTTATATAGTTATTTCTTTTCTGCTTTATTTTTTTCTTCTATTTATTTCTGAGTAGTTTTTTTGCTGTATTTAGTTTCTTCTCCATCTTCTTCCTCTTCTTCTTCTTCCTCCTTCTTCTTCCTCTTCTTATTCTTCTTCTTCCTCCTCTTCTTCTTCTCCTTCTTCCTCTTCTTCCTCTTCCTCTTCTTCTTCTTCTTCTTCTTCTCCTTCTTCTCCTTCTATTAATTCTTTCCTCCTCTTCC
>NC_041393.1:676119466-676119762 GCF_002162155.2 Triticum dicoccoides | reverse complement strand
GCTTTATTTTTTTCTTCTATTTATTTCTGAGTAGTTTTTTTGCTGTATTTAGTTTCTTCTCCATCTTCTTCCTCTTCTTCCTCTTCTTCTTCTTCCTCATTCTTATTCCTCTTCTTATTCTTCTTCTTCCTCCTCTTCTTCTTCTCCTTCTTCCTCTTCTTCCTCTTCCTCTTCTTCTTCTTCTTCTTCTTCTCCTTCTTCTCCTTCTATTAATTCTTTCCTCCTCTTCCTCTTCTTCTTCCTCTTCTTCTTCCTCTTCTTCTTCCTCCTCCTTCTTCTTCCTCTTCTTCTTCTTC
>NC_041393.1:676092066-676119127 GCF_002162155.2 Triticum dicoccoides | reverse complement strand
CTTTCCTCCTCTTCCTCTTCTTCTTCCTCTTCTTCTTCCTCTTCTTCTTCTTCCTCCTTCTTCTTCCTGTTCTTCTTCTTCCTCCTTCTTCCTCCTCTTCTTCTTCTCCTTCTTCTCCTTCTTCTTCTTCTTCTTCTTCTCCTTCTTCTTCTACTTCTTCTTCCTCTTCTTTATATATAGAGTTCAATGAAGACCAAATGCTTGTGATAGTTTGAAAAATAACATATTTAAATAGTGCATCTGAACGCAGAAAAAATACATTGATCAGTACCGCCTTTCAGCCAAAACGCGCTACTGCTACACAGAAGTACATATAAAAAGTACATTGATCATCAACGATCTTTTTGTATAGAATCTAAATCGTCAATAGGAATCTACCACCGATTTAAGAACCGGCGAAGACTCCTATTGCAGCCAAAGATCCTACACATAGAGTTCAATGAAGACCAAATGTTTGGGATAGTTTGAGAACTAACATACTTAAGGTGGTCAAATTCTTGTTAGGGGAGCGAGGTGGGACTAAAAATAGCGCCTGTCACAACCTCTTTAGTACCGGTTCGTGCCACAAACCGGTACTAAAGGTGCTGGCTGGGCACCAGCATCTTTACTACCGGTTCGTGGCACAAACTGGTACTAAAGATTCCCAAAGAACCGGTACTAAAGGTCACCTCCTGCCAAGTCATTTGAACCGGCACTAATGGGCCCATTAGTGCCGGCTCATATGCGAACCGGTACTAATGTTTCTCATATTAGGTCCTTTTTCTACTAGTGTAAGTCAATGGGTATAACACTAGCACTAGCACCCAAATCACATAAGCCATGATAACAATGATCTCCCAATTTAACAAAAATAACAGGCACGCCTACCAAAGGTCTATGTTTATCTCTATCACAGGGTTTAGCAATCCTAGCAGTTTCACCAGTGAATTGAATGACATGCCCATCAATATTATCCAACAAGAGATCTTTAACAATAGCAATATTGGGTTCTACTTTGACTTGCTCATGAGGTGTATAAGTCCTAATATTGCTTTTACGAACAACAGTTGAAGCTTTAGCATGATCCTTCATTCTAGCAGGGAAAGGGGGTTTCTCAACATAAGAAGTAGGAACAATAGGATCATTGTAAGTGACAATCTTTTCTTCAACTTTAATAGGTGCAGCTACTTTTACTTCTATGGGAGGATGATATTTAAACCACTTCTCCTTGGGGAGATCAACATAAGTAGCAAAAGATTCACATAAAGAAGCTACTATCTCACAGTCAAGTCCATATTTAGTGCTAAACTTACGGAAAACATCGGTATCCATAAAAGATTTAACACAATCAAACTTGGGTGTCATACCTGACTCCTTACCTTCGTTGAGGTCCCAATCTTCAGAGTTGCTTTTAATTCTATCCAATAGATTCCATCCAAATTCAATAGACTTCATCATAAAAGAGCCAGCACAAGAAGTATCTAGCATGGTGCGATCATTATTAGAAAGCCGAGCATAAAAATTCTGGAGAATTGACAATTTTGAGATCTCATGATTGGGGCATGAATATAACATTGATTTAAGCCTCCCCCAAGCTTGAGCGATGCTTTCTCCTTCGCGAGGCCAAAAATTATATATATAATTGCGATCACGATGAACAAGATGCATAGGGTAATATTTTTGATGAAATTCCTATTTCACTCTTTTATAGTTCCATGATCTCGTATCATCACATAGCCTATACCATGTCAATGCGTCTCCCCCCAAAGATAAAGGGAAAGCCTTCTTCTTAACAACATCATCGGGTATACCTGCAAGCTTAAATAGTCCACAAATATCATCCACAAAGCGTAGATGTTCGTCGGGATGCTTTGTTCCATCTCCTGCGAAAGTGTTAGCTAGCATTTTTTCCATCATACCCGAAGGAATCTGAAAAGCAGTTTCATTTTCAATAGATTCAGTAGGTTCAGTAGGTTGAGGAGCAACTCTTGGCTCAACTGGACGGGTGAAGATACCCCGAACAAGCCCCTCAAACAATTACTTTCCATAGTAACAAGTGACATAAAATTTTAGCACACTAAATAAATTTTTCCTTACCAAATTCCACCTACCAAAGGCGCTTCACTCCCCGTTAACGGTGCCAGAAAAGTGTCTTGATGACCCACAAGTATAGGGGATCTATCGTAGTCCTTTCGATAAGTAAGAGTGTCGAACCCAACGAGGAGCAGAAGGAAATGATAAGCGGTTTTCAGCAAGGTATTCTCTGCAAGTACTAAAATAAGTGGTAACAGATAGTTTTGTGATAAGATAAATTGTAACGAGCAACAAGTAACAAAAGTAAATAAAGTGCAGCAAGGTGGCCCAATCCTTTTTGTAGCAAAGGACAAGCCTGGACAAACTCTTATAATAGGAAAAGCGCTCCCGAGGACACATGGGAATATCGTCAAGCTAGTTTTAATCACGCTGATATGATTCTCGTTCGGTACTTTGATAATTTGATATGTGGGTGGACCGGTGCTTGGGTACTGCCCTTACTTGGACAAGCATCCCACTTATGATTAACCTCTATTGCAAGCATCCGCAACTACAACAAAGGTATTAAGGTAAACCTAACCATAGCATGAAACATGTGGATCCAAATCAGCCACTTATGAAGCAACGCATAAACTAGGGTTTAAGCTTCTGTCACTCTAGCAACCCATCATCTACTTATTACTTCCCAATGCCTTCCTCTAGACCCAAATAATGGTGAAGTGTTATGTAGTCGACGTTCACATAACACCACTAGAGGTTAGACAACATACATCTTATCAAAATATCGAACGAATACCAAATTCACATTGACTACTAATAGCAAGACTTCTCCCTTGTCCTCAGGAACAAACGTAACTACTCACAAAGCATATTCATGTTCATAATCAGAGGGGTAATAATGTGCATATAGGATCTGAACATATCATCTTCCACCAAATAAACCAACTAGCATCAACTACAAAGAGTAATCAACACTACTAGCAAACTACTAGCACCAATCCCGGACTTGGAGACAAGAATTGGATACAAGAGATGAACTAGGGTTTGGAGATGAGATGGTGCTGGTGAAGATGTTGATGGAGATTGCCCTCTCCCGATGAGAGGAGCGTTGGTGATGATGATGATGATGATTTCCCCCTCCCGGAGGGAAGTGTCCCCGGCAGAAAAGCTTCACCAGAGCCCTAGATTGGTTCCGCCAAGGTTCCGCCTCGTGGCGGCGGAGTCTCGTCCCGAAAGGTTCTCTCTGATTTTTTTCTCATCGAAAGACTTCATATAGGAGAAGATGGGCGTCGAAGATCCACCAGGGGGCCCACGAGGTAGGGGGGGGTGCCCAGGGGGGACGTGCCCCTCGTCAGCAGGGTGTGGGCCCCTTGGCCTTCATCTTTGGCGACAATTTTTCTTTATTTATTCTAAGGTATTCCGTGGAGTTTCAGGGATTTTGGAGTTGCGGAGAATAGTCCTCCAATATTTGCTCCTTTTCCAGCCCAGAATTCCAGCTGTCGGCATTCTCCCTCTTCATGTAAACCTTGTAAAATAAGAGAGAATAGCCATAAGTATCGTGACATAACATGTAATAACAGCCCATAATGCAATAAATATGATCATAAAAGCATGATGCAAAATGGACATATCAACTCCCCCAAGCTTAGACCTCGCTTGTCCTCAAGCGAAAAGCCGATCACAATAAATATGTCCTCATGTTTAGAGGTAGAGGCGTCGATAAAAATAAAATACGGACATGAAGGCATCATGATTATTTAATAACAGCAACATAAATTGATTTTGTCATATGATTACTCATGTTCAAGTAATGATCTATTCACAAAGCCAAAGCATGAATCAGAAACATTATTGGGCACTAACAATTATAATCTCAGTCATTGAAGCAATTGCAATTTATCATAACATCGGAAAGAGTCTATGTCAGAGCTTAAAAGCAAGTCCACATACTCAACTATCATTTAGTCCTTCATAATTGCTAGCACTCACGCGATACTTGTGGTTACGGAGTTTTAATTGGACACAGAGAAAGATAGGGGCTTTTAGTTTTGCCCCACAACCTTTTACCTCAAGGGTAATGTCAACAATAACAATTCATGCTCCACCACATCCAATTAGATATGTATATCATACTCTTTCCAACATGCTGAGCTTGCCAAAGGATAAAATGAAAAAGGAATGGTGAGGATCACCATGACTCTTGTGAGGTAGAGGATAATAATAAAAGATAGGCCCTTCGCAGAGGGAAGCAGAGGTTGTCATGCGCGTTTAGGGTTGATGCACAAAATATTAATGCAAGAGAACGTCACTTTATATTGCCCCTTGTATGTGAACCTTTTTATGCAGTCCGTCGCTTTTATTGCGTCCACAACAAGTTCGTACAAAGCTTATTTCTCTACATTAATAAGTCATGCATATTTAGAGAGCAATTTTTATTGCTTGCACCGATGACAACTTACTTGAAGGATCTTACTCAATCCATAGGTAGATATGGTGGACTCTCATGGCAAAACTGGTTTAAGGGTGTTTGGAGGCACAAGTAGTATTTCTACTTGGTGCTAAGAATTTGGCTAGCATGAGGGGGAAAGGCAAGCTCAACATGGTAGAGGGTCCATGACAACATACTTTATCTCGAATGTAAGAAAACATAACTCATTATGTTGTATTCCTTGTCCAACCTCAACTATTTAGCATGTCATATTTTAATGAGTGCTCCCAACCATAAAAGATGTCAATGATAATATATCTATATGTGAAACCTCTCTTTCCTTATTACTTCCTATTAATTGCAACGATGACCAAAGCTATATTTGCCAACTCCCAACAACTTTAAATCATCATACTCTTTCTATGTGAAGTCACTACTTTCAATAAGATCAATATGAACTCTTGATTCTTTTTATTCTTTTCTTCTACTTTCCCAAGATCATGGCAAAATACTCAAGCCCTTGACTCAACACTAATCTTTATTATAAATCTCACGGACTCGATTACAAGGAAAGATCATAAAGCAAAACTCAAAATTAGATCATGCCACGACTTTATTCTACTAAATCAAGATACTACTAATAGGATCGAACTAAGAAAAACTGTAAAGATAGGAGTTGTGATGGTGATACGATACCAGGGCACCTCCCTCAAGCTTGGCAGTTGCCAAGGGGAGTGCCATACACATGTGATTATGTCCTCGGAGGCGGTGAAGAAGGAATTGTTGATGATGTAGGCTTGTCGTCCATCTTCCAAGGCATAGGCTCACCATCATAGAAGGATGATCGAGTCTCCGGAATCCTCAAATCTGCAGCCAAACTCATCCTTTTGAACCTATATTCATACTCACAGTTTTGATTTTGCAGATCATAATTTGGGCTTGAAGGTGCTCGATCTTCTCTTGTAGCTTAAAGATAGCGTCCTTGGTGTTCTTGGCATCCGGCTCGTAGTTATTGGTGAACTCCACGAGCATCTTGTGGCTAGCATTGATTCCATGCTCCACCATCCCCTGACACTTGAAAACTTGTTGCTCCATTGCCTCGAGTCTCGACTCCACACTTCCGGTTCCCTTTGGTCCCTCAACATCGCGGATGTGAAGCAACCCATCACGCATCTCGATGGCTTGAGGGTGCCGCAGCGCCTCCGCGAGGTAAGGGTTAATCACCTTCTCGAAGAACTTGTCCTTGGAAGCACTTGGGGTCGTCGTGACGATCTAGACCTGTCAGAAAAAACAGCTCGAAACAAGAACAGAGAATATTTGCGTGATACAGTGGTCAAAACCTTCGGGAGTATATATAATGAATTTTTACCGACCAAACTACGTATCGAGCAAGGAAACAGAGTCCGGAGGGCACACGGGGTGCTCACGAGGTAGGGGGTGCGCCCTCCACCCTCGTGGAGGCCTCGTGTCCTCCCCGGACTGCTATTTATTTTTCTATTTTTCTAAATATTCCAAAACAGAGAAATATTGCCTTAAAAAATTGTTTTGGAGTCGGTTTACTTACCGTACCACATACCTATTCCTTTTCGGAGTCTGGAACATTCTGGAAAGTGTCCTTTATGTACTCCTTCGGGATCATGCTTTCAATAATATTAGTTTCAACATTTATAGGATTACCTGGGATATAGTGTTTGATCCTTTGACCGTTTACCACCTTCGGATTTGTGCGTGTGAAGTTATTGATTTTTATGGCACCGGAACGATAGACCTCCTCGATAACGTAGGGACCTTCCCATTTAGAGAGAAGTTTTCCTACAAAAAATCTTAAACAAGAGTTGTATAGAAATACATAATCACCTACATTAAACTCACGCTTTTGTATCCTTTTGTCATGCCATCTTTTAACTTTTTCTTTAAACAACTTGGCATTTTCATATGCTTGGGCTCTCCATTCATCAAGTGAGCTAATATCAAATAACCTCTTCTCACCGGCAAGTTTGAAATCATAGTTGAGCTCTTTAATAGCCCAATATGCCTTATGTTCTAGTTCGAGAGGTAAATGACAAGCTTTTCCATAGACCATTTTGTACGGAGACATGCCCATAGGATTTTTATATGCAGTTCTATAGGCCCATAATGCATCATCAAGTTTCTTGGACAATTTCTTTCTAGACCTATTAACAGTCTTTTGTAAAATTAATTTGAGCTCCCTATTGCTCAATTCTACTTGACCACTAGACTGAGGGTGATAAAGAGATGAATCCTATGATTAACGTCGTATTTAGCAAGCATCTTACGGAAAGCACCATGAATAAAGTGTGAACCACCATCAGTCATTAAGTATCTAGGGACTCCAAACCTCGGAAAAATAACTTCCTTAAGCATTTTAATAGAAGTGTTGTGATCATCACTACTAGTTGGAATAGCTTCTACCCACTTAGTAACATAATCAACAGCAACTAGAATATGAGTGTAACCATTAGAGGCAGGAAAAGGTCCCATATAATCAAAGCCCCAAACATCAAATGTCTCAATAACAAGTGAATAATTCATAGGCATTTCTTGACGTCTACTGATATTACCAATTCTTTGACATTCATCGCAAGACAAAAAAAACTTACGGGCATCCTTGAAGAGAGTAGGCCAATAAAAACCGGATTGCAATACCTTATGTGCAGTTCTATCTCCAGCGTGATGTCCTCCATAAGCTTCGGAGTGACACTTGCGTAGGATTTGTTCCTGTTCACGCTCAGGTACACAACGTCTAATAATACCATCTACTCCTTCTTTATAAAGATGTGGGTCATCCCAAAAGTAATGTCGCAAATCATAGAAAAACTTTTTCTTTTGTTGGTATGTGAAGCTAGGCGGTATAAATTTAGCAACAATATAATTAGCATAATCAGCATACCATGGAGTGCTACGAGAAGTACTTATGACATTTAATTGCTCATCAGGAAAGCTATCATTAATAGGTAGTGGGTCATCAAGAACATTCTTTAGCCTAGACAAGTTATCTGCAACGGGGTTCTCAGCTCCCTTTCTATTAACAATATGCAAATCAAATTCTTGAAGCAGGAGAACCCATCTAATAAGTCTAGGTTTTGCATCCTTCTTTTCCATAAGATACTTAATAGCAACATGATCAGTGTGAATAGTAACTTTGGAATCAACAATATAAGGTCTAAACTTATCACAAGCAAACACCACTGCTAAAAATTCCTTTTCGGTAGTAGCATAATTTCTTTGAGAACTATCTAGAGTCTTACTAGCATAATGGATAACATTTAATTTCTTATCAACTCTCTGCCCTAGAATAGCACCTACAGCATAATCACTAGCATCACACATAATTTCAAAGGGTAAATTCCAATCAGGTGGCTGAACAACAGGTGCAGAGACTAGTGCTTTCTTAAGTATTTCAAATGCTTCTACACAATCATCATCAAAGACAAACGGTACATCTTTTTCTAATAAATTAGTCAGAGGCCGAGAGATTTTTGAGAAGTCCTTAATAAACCTCCTATAAAATCCGGCATGACCAAGGAAACTTCTTATACCTTTGATGTCCTTTGGACATGGCATCTTTTCAATAGCATCGACCTTGGCTTTATCAACTTCAATACCTCTTTCAGAAACTTTGTGCCCCAAGACAATACCTTCATTAACTATAAAGTGGCACTTTTCCCAATTCAAGACACGATTAGTTTCTTCACATCTCTGCAAAACTCAATCAAGATTGCTTAAACAATCATCAAAAGAGGAACCATAGATGGAAAAGTCATCCATGAAAACCTCACAAATCTTTTCGCAATAGTCAGAGAATATAGCTATCATGCATCTTTGAAAGGTAGCAGGTGCATTAAATAAACCAAAAGGCATACGTCTATAAGCAAAAGTACCAAAAGGGCATGTAAAAGTCTCTGATTGATCTTTAGCTGACACAGGTATTTGAGAGAAACCAGAATAACCATCTAGAAAGCAATAATGTGTATGTTTGCATAGTCTCTGTAGCATTTGATCAATAAAAGGTAAGGGGTAATGATCTTTCTTAGTAGCTTTATTTAACTTACGGAAATCAATTACCAACCTATAACCTGTGATAATTCTTTGAGGGGTCAATTCATCTTTATCATTAGGGACAACAGTAATACCTCCCTTCTTAGGGACACAATGAACAGGACTTACCCACTGACTATCAGCAACGGGATAAAATATACCTGCCTCCAGAAGCTTGAGTATTTCTTTTCTTACCACTTCTTTCATTTTAGGATTCAAACATCGTTGAGGATCACAAACTGGTTTGGCATCAGCTTCCAAATTTACTTTATGTTGACATAGAGTGGGACTAATGCCCTTAAGATCATCCAGAGTATATCCAATAGCAGCACAGTGCTTCTTAAGAGTTTTCAATAATCTTTCTTCTTCATGCTCTGAAAGGTTAGTGCTAATAATAACAGGATATATTTTCTTTTCATCAAGATAAGCATATTTAAGATTATCCGGCAACGGTTTAAGCTCAAACACGGGATCACCCTTGGGTGGAGGAGGATCCCCTAGGATTTCAACAGGTAAATTGTGTTGCAGAATAGGTTCTTGTTTAAAGAATACTTCATCTATTTCCCTTCTTTCATTCATAAACATATCATTTTCATGATCTAGCAAATGCTGTTCAAAAGGATCACTAGGAGGTACAGCAATAGAGGCAAGACCAATAATTTCATCCTTACTAGGCAATTCTTCCTCACGATGTTGTTTACTAAATTTAGAGAAATTAAACTCATGAACCATATCATCCAAGCCAACAGTAACAATATTCTTTTCGCAATCTATCGTAGCATTAACAGTACGCAAGAAGGGTCTACCGAATATAATGGGACAAAAGCTATCTTGTGGAGAACCAAGAACAAGATAATCAGCGGGATATTTGGTTTTCCCACACAAGACTTCAACATCCTAACAATTCCCATTGGAGATATAGTATCTGTATTTGCAAGTTTAATTGTAACATCAATTTCTTCTAACTCTGTAGGTGCAATCTCATGCATAATTTATTTGTATAAGTCAATGGGTATAACACTAGCACTAGCACCCATATCACATAAGCCATGATAACAATGATCTCCTATTTTAACAGAAATAACAGGCACGCCTACCACAGGTCTATGTTTATCTCTATCACATGGTTTAGCAATTCTAGCTGTTTCACCAGTGAATTGAATGACATGCACATCAATATTATCCGACAACAGATCTTTAAAATAGCAATATTGGGTTCTACTTTGACTTGCTCAGGAGGTGTATAAGTCCTAATATTGCTTTTACGAACAACAGTTGAAGCTTTAGCATGATCCTTCATTCTAACAGTGAAAGGGGGTTTCTCAACATAAGAAGTAGGAACAATAGGATCATTGTAAGTGACAATCTTTTCTTCAACTTTAATAGGTGCAACTACTTTTACTTCTATGGGAGGATGATATTTAAACCACTTCTCCTTGGGGAGATCAACATAAGTAGCAAAAGATTCACATAAAGAAGCTACTATCTCATAGTCAAGTCCATATTTAGTGCTAAACTTACGGAAAACATTGGTATCCATAAAAGATTTAACACAATCAAACTTGGGTGTCATACCTGACTCCTTACCTTCGTCGAGGTCCCAATCTTCAGAGTTGCGTTTAATTCTATCCAATAGATTCCATCCAAATTCAATAGACTTCATCATAAAAGAGCCAGCACAAGAAGTATCGAGCATGGTGCGATTATTATCAGAAAGCCGAGCATAAAATATCTGGAGAATTGTCAATTTTGAGAGCTCATGATTGGGGCATGAATATAACATTGATTTAAGCCTCCCCCAAGCTTGAGCGATGCTTTCTCCTTCGTGAGGCCAAAAATTATATATATAATTGTGATCACGATGAACAAGATGCATAGGGTAATACTTTTGATGAAATTCCTATTTCACTCTTTTATAGTTCCATGATCTCGTATCATCACATAGCCTATACCATGTCAATGCGTCTCCCACCAAAGATAAAGGGAAAGCCTTCTTCTTAACAACATCATCGGGTATGCCTGCAAGCTTAAATAGTCCACAAATATCATCCACAAAGCGTAGATGTTCGTCAGGATGCTTTGTTCCATCTCCTGCGAAAGTGTTAGCTAGCAGTTTTTCCATCATACTCGAAGGAATCTGAAAAGCAGTTTCATTTTCAATAGATTCAGTAGGTTCAGTTGGTTGAGGAGCAACTCTTGGCTCAACAGGATGGGGTGAAGATACCCCGAACAAGCCCCTCAAGCAATTACTTTCCATAGTAACAAGTGACAGAAAATTTCAGCACACTAAATAAATTTTTCCTTACCAAATTCCACCTACCAAAGGCGCTTCACTCCCCGGCAACGGCGCTAGAAAAGATTCTTGATGACCCACAAGTATAGGGGATCTATCGTAGTCCTTTCGATAAGTAAGAGTGTCAACCCAACGAGGAGCAGAAGGAAATGATAAGCGGTTTTCAGCAAGGTATTCTCTGCAAGTACTGAAATAAGTGGTAACAGATAGTTTTGTGATAAGATAAATTCTAACGAGCAACAAGTAACAGAAATAAATAAAGTGCAGCAAGGTGGCCCAATCCTTTTTGTAGCAAAGGACAAGCCTAGACAAACTCTTATAATAGGAAAAGTGCTCCCGAGGACATATGGGAATATCGTCAAGCTAGTTTTCATCACGCTCATATGATTCGCGTTCGGTACTTTGATAATTTGATATGTGGGTGGACCGGTGCTTGGGTACTGCCCTTACTTGGACAAGCATCCCACTTATGATTAACCTCTATTGCAAGCATCCGCAACTACAACAAAGGTATTAAGGTAAACCTAACCATAGCATGAAACATGTGGATCCAAATCAGCCCCTTATGAAGCAACGCATAAACTAGGGTTTAAGCTTCTGTCACTCTAGCAACCCATCATCTACTTATTACTTACCAATGCCTTCCTCTAGGCCCAAATAATGGTGAAGTGTTATGTAGTCGATGTTCACATAACACCACTAGAGGTTAGACAACATATATCTTATCAAAATATCGAACGAATACCAAATTCACATGACTACTAATAGCAAGACTTCTCCCTTGTCCTCAGGAACAAACGTAACTACTCACAAAGCATATTCATGTTCATAATCAGAGGGGTAATAATGTGCATATAGGATCTGAAAATATAATCTTCCACCAAATAAACCAACTAGCATCAACTACAAAGAGTAATCAACACTACTAGCAAACTACTAGCACCAATCCCGGACTTGGAGACAAGAATTGGATACAAGAGATGAACTAGGGTTTGGAGATGAGATGGTGCTGGTGAAGATGTTGATGGAGATTGCCCTCTCCCGATGAGAGGAGCGTTGGTGATGATGATGATGATGATTTCCCCCTCCCGGAGGGAAGTGTCCCCGGTAGAAAAGCTTCACCAGAGCCCTAGATTGGTTCCGCCAAGGTTTCGCCTCGTGGCGGCGGAGTCTCGTCCTGAAAGGTTTTCTCTGATTTTTTTTCTCATCGAAAGACTTCATATAGGAGAAGATGGACGTCGGAGAGCCACCAGGGGTGCCACGAGGTAGGGGGGCGCGCCCTGGGGGCGCCCCCACCCTCGTGAGCAGGGTGTGGGCCCCCTGGCCTTCGTCTTTGGTGACAATTTTTCTTTATTTATTCTAAGGTATTCCGTGGAGTTTCAGGACTTTTGGAGTTGCGCAGAATAGTCCTCCAATATTTGCTCCTTTTCCAGCCCAGAATTCCAGCTGCCGGCATTCTCCCTCTTCATGTAAACCTTGTAAAATAAGAGAGAATAGCCATAAGTATCATGACATAACGTGAAATAACAGCCCATAATGCAATAAATATGATCATAAAAGCATGATGCAAAATGGACGTATCAATACATCATCTAGTTATTGGCAACACTCTGCCAGTGCCATGACGTGTGCACAGCAAAACAGTTCTTTTCAGCAAATAACCCAGCAATAAAGAAACTGGGGATGTACAATAAGTCAATCAAATTAAAAAATATACCCAATTGATAGCCCCACAACCCGTAATTGCAGATGACTAGACAAACAATCCCTTGCACTTAGCAAGAACATGGCGCACAACATTCACAACTAGAGAGAGCAACGAGAGGAAAAGTATAGTTCATGGTGGAGGGAGTGGTGAATTACCTCTATAGCGATGCTGGTCTTTCTCGAGGAAGTATTGGTCGTCCACGGTCTGCCCGAGCACAGGATCAAGTATAGTTCCTCTCTTGCATCCAACCAACATTTAGGGCTAGCCCTGGCATCCAACCAACATCGCACAATGGGGCAAAGAGATCCAAATGTCTGGCGTGGGAAGATCTTCATAGCCTTCTTTTGGTGAGTTGTACATGAAAAAAAATAAGATGATGGTTCTGTAAATGGTAAAGTTGCAAGTCAATAAGATCAGAAACATACTATTGTGTTCACAGTTATTAGTAAAGCAACAATCAAAACTAGTGATAATGCACAAGCAACTTTTGCATATGTCTATATGATCAAACATTACAGAATTATAATTGTTATTCTCATCTCACTCACAAGTGGCTCTATGAACATGCCAGACACACAACACTGAACATGCGAGACAAAAATATAAAGAAGCTATTTTACAGATTTATAGTGACATATTTACCCTACTTGTTCATCGATAGAGTCACTACCAATTTTGCGCAATAGCTACTAAACCTTAACAAACAATGCAGCGTACACGTAAATTTGCTAACTGATCATGACTTAATAATAATATGCATTTGGACAGAAAGCAGCATATCAAGAAATATTTTTCAATGAACGAACTCATCAAAGAGGACATGACACAACCGACACTAGCTACAAATCACAAGCGATATCTACTAGCATAGTTAACCAGAACAATTACAAACAACAGAGGAAACCATGAATATGTAAATGGATGAATGGTTCTTTGGGTCTGAATTTGCTGAACTATCGAACGGTCTAGTGTTCAAGGATCTTAGTTTTTCTGAATGGTCTAATAATTATTCAGTTTACTAAACTATTGAACTGCTTCTTTGGATCTGAATTTGCTGAATTATCAAACAGTCTAAGAATTTTTCATTTTAGTAAACTGCTACGTAGTTTCTTGGCTGTAGATAGATGGAGTAATGGACAGTGTTAGTGACATGATCATCCCTTCCCTGTTAACAAGCATGAGATGTGGTCTAGTTAACTCACCATCTCAACTGGAATATGCATCTGCAATGGCACTCAATCAGTTGCAATGGCCCAGGTAATTAGCTTAGGCAGCACTCTGTTATTATGTCAGGTGCTCACCAAAAGGCCAGACACGTACAGGGTTGCCACGTCCACTGTACTTCTTCCTTAGCCCACAAGCTATTGTACTAATTAAGATATACGTACTACTCACAGGAAAAGCAAAGCAAAGAAACCTAGCTCACACATAGGATTCCTGTTACATACTTACATCCTAATTAATCGAACATGCCCATATGAAATGCATAATCTAGTCCCATGTAAGTAATGGGTGTCCCAACACTAATCATGCGTCCCCACATGCATTTAATCTTACAGTTAGGGTCAGTAACTTAATATAGAGTGAAAGAGATCTGCTGGATATAAGCACATTTTCTCTAGGATAACTAGCTAATTACTACGTAATGTAGGAAACGTAGCACTAATAGCATACCAAACTTATTAGGCACAGTAAATCTAAGATGCCATGTAACTGAACAAAAGGAAAACAACCTCCAGCACATAGTGGCTTGTCAGAGTTATTGTGACTTGGAGGTTCACTTGAGTAGAACATGTTGGTACGAGGCAGCTGGCACAGGAAAACCCTCACGTTGCAATCCAACGAGGCAGTCAGGATCAGCAAAATGTTTTTAGTCTCTAGTCTAAAAGCCAACACGGCAGCTACGGGACTTGCTTCACCTTCTACGAGGATTGCCTTGGTTGCGTGTCCATTGTTCATGCTGGTCTCGGTGCAAGCATGCCATCGACGGGCACATGAACATGAACAGAGTGCGGTGGAATGCTGCTGCATTGCTCTCAATCGGAGCATAAATCTACACAGATTCAAACACAATTTAAGACGAAGTTTTCATCCATTTAATCAGTACAAGTTCTGGAAAGAAAACAACAGTCACAATTGCTTCTAGGCACAAAGCAATAACCTGGAGGACAAAGTGTAGGGGATCGCCTCAAAAGACACAACAGCTGGAGTTCCACGAGGGCAAGTTCACGGGATCCAACCACGCCTGGACAAAATATACAAACACCTCACATTAATACATGCTCCAATCGCATCAAAAATCAAAGTGTGTTGCTTAATATGATGGGCGTTATAGCACGGACCGGGATGCCTCCATCCTTGCTAGGAAAGAGGTGGCGGAGGAGGAGGCCTAGATGCTTTGGCTTCTCCACGAAACCAAGCATGACTTCCACTTCTTCATCTTCGTCCTCATCGTCATCATCATAGCCCGAGGTGGCTGCAGCCACGATCACGGTGGAGGCGGGCAGAGGCGACGAGTCGGGGCAGGTGTGGCGACACGGTCGAAGTCCAGCAGTAACAGTCAGGGGCGTGGGCTTGGTTCAGTTTGTAGCCGAGGTCGCCCGGCAGGCCGTCTCCATCTGCGGGAGTTGGTCACTGGGGGGCGGCCACCGCACATCCCGTCGACGGCTCACTCACCAGTGTGCGGCGACTTGGCGGGGCAGAGGAGCGGTCGACGGGGGCGGGCGGCACGATTGGAGTGGGGATGGGGATGGGTGCGACGGAAGAGGGGAAGGCTTGATTTGGGCATGGCGTTATGGCTGGGTGGCGAGGGGAATCACCGCGGCCCGATCTCCGCCTGCTCCGACGAGATCGAGGGGAGGATTGGGCTGGCTTGAGCAGGGAAGATCCCGCCATGGCCACATCGGTGAAGAAGGGCTGGGGTGCGCCAGGGTGGCGGGACGGTGCGGGACGTCATGTCCGGCGCCGTAGGTGGCGGCGACGAGTAGATGGGGACGAGGAGATCTAAGTTAGGGTTGCGGGAGGAGGAGGTGTTCGATGGGATCTGAGTTAGGGTTGCAGGAGGGGAAGTGCGATGGGAGAGTCAGGCCGGCGGCGGGTGGGTGGGTGGAAGGGACGAGGGGTGAGAGGGTGAGTGGGTGTGGGCCGTTGGATCTGGGAGTATCCGACGGTCTCTGATGCTAGATCTGCGTGACATGCCGATAGACCAATCAGAACGAAGTATAGACTTTGATGATGTTATGACCTTCTAAATTGGTCGTAATTGATTAACAATAGGTAGATGCTACCAGTCAGCTAGATGATTTTGCCTAGAAATCATCCGCCTAGCTAGCCGCCCGATCTGTCCATTGGTGGTCGTTCGATCACATCAATATGTCACAATAGCACCAAGCATGAAAAAGCTTCAACGCAGCACCGATGACATCCCCATGAAGCTCCATTGCATCTCTCGATGGTGCTTCAAGAGTTCCAGCGCAGCACCACGGCGCCCGACGAAGCTCCGTTGCAGCATCGGGAAGATCCAACGCAGCACCATGACAACCGACGGTAAGTTTCCTTCTCTTTTTTTGACAATGTTTGTTAAGGTTCCTCATAAGTAGTAGTATTTTTCCCTCGAATAACAAAAAATACATTTTCCATTTTTCGAGTGCACAAAATGAGTTTTTTTTGTGTGAAGGAGCTACTATATATTTGTTGCAAAATTGGACCAAATCATTTTTCTAAAATAATAGGTCATATTTAATGCACAATTTACCAAATGGTTGGGTGCAAAAAGTTTTGATCCACCTCTCGTGAAAAAGACAAATTTCCGCCGATTCAGCTGGAAGCGGGTCGAATTTGAACTGTAGCTGCCTTGTAGTTTGCTCTTTATTTTTTCCAAAAATCATTTCTAGGTACATAAGTATCTATTTAATCAGAGAAATACCAAAAAAATCCAAGATTCAACCACTAGCTAGGAACGGTCATTCCCGCTGTTTTGACCGCATTTTGAAACGGGCATAAAAAATTCAAAAATATCAAAAAATTGGGAAACCTTCGCATTGTGTCATTATATGTGGCCAAGTTCCCAGAAAAACAATAAAGTTGTAATGCGACAATTATTATAAAAAAGTGTTCTCAGAAACAAGCTATCACGTGTGGAGATCAATGGCTTTCAAGCCAAATGATCAATCTTATGGCCACATTCATGGCATAGTTTGTTCAAATGATCTCATATTGTACACAAGGGTGCATATTGGAATGGCAAACAATATTGCCTAAGGAAGTTTTCATTTTCTTTGAACGAAAAAACCATTTTCCATTTTTCGAGTGCCCAAAAGGAGGTTTTTTTGTGAAGAACCTACCAAATAATTGTTGCAAAATTGGACCAAATCATTTTTCTAAAATAATAGGTCATCTTTAATGCACAATTGACCAAATGGTTGGGTGTAAAAAGTTTTGATCCACCTCTCGTGAAAAAGGCAAATTTCTGCCGATTTAGTTGGAAGCGGGTCAAATTTGAACTGTAGGTTCCTTGTAGTTTGCTCTTTATTTTTTCCAAAAATAATTTCTAGGTACATAAGTATCTATTTAATCAGAGAAACATCAAAAGTTTTCCAAGATTCAACCACTAGCTAGGAACGGTCAAGCCCGTCGTTTTGAACGCATTTTGAAACGGGCATAAAAAATTCGAAAAAAATCAAAAAAAATGGAAAACCTTTGCATTGTGTCATTATATGTGACCAAGTTTCCAGGAAAATAATAAACTTGTAATACAGAAATTATTTTAAAAAACTGTTCTCAGAAATGAGCTATCATGCGTGAAGATGCATGACTTTCAAGCCAAATGATCAATCTTATCACCACATTCATGGCATAGTTTGTTCAAATGATCTCATATTGTGCACAAGGGTGCATCTTGGAATTCCAAACAATGTTGCCTAAGGGAGTTTTCATTTTCTTTGCACGGAAAATTCATTTTCCATTTTTCGAGTGCCTGAAATGAGTTTTTTTTGTGAAGGACCTACCATACATTTGTTGCAAAATTGGACCAAATCAATTTTCTAAAATACTAGGACATATATAATGCACAATTGACAAAATGGTTGGGTGTCAAAAGTTTTGATCCACCTCTGGTGAAAAGGACAAATTCCCGCCAATTCAGCAGGAAGCGGGTCAAATTTGAACTGCAGCTGCCTCATAGTTTGCTATTTATTTTTTCCAAAAATCATTTCTAGTTACATAAGTACCTATTTAATCATAAATACATGGTTTGGTGGCGATACGTCGAGGTTTGGACGGTGACCGAGGGGCCCAACTCTAGAGCGCGTAAACTCGCATGCCCGCCGCATGGTCACCGCATGACCGTGGCGTTGCCATGTGTTCTAGGCGGCCTAGGCATGTCTAGTGGGTTGGGCACTCCCTGTGTAGGTTCTAGGAAGAAAATCACAACATAAGATTCTCACGAGGAGACCGATCGATGCTCAAACATGAATAAGCAGCCAAATGTTTGATTAGCGGTACGGGAAATGCACATGGCTAATGGGCGTGAGTTTTGGCTGAGGATGATCAGTTACTAAGAAGACCGTCTTCACAAATTTTCAGCTCAAAAGGAGGAGCCTAGGTGGTACTTGCTTTGCAAAGTACCACACTGGACATAAATACGAATGTTGAAGCTGGGCTCAAAATAATGAATGGATTGAGCTGGCATTTGGTGGAGGATGGTTATTTGGGCATAGGAAAGCACAGTAGAAAATGGATACCATTTGGACATGCCAAAGTGGTACTTTCTTCACAAAGTGTTTTTCTGAACAGAATAGGAAAATGAATATTTTTGAATTGTTTTTTAACTAGGCAAGGAAGGTTTTTTACATATTTGACGAAGATATGACCCAAAGAATTTATGAGATTTTTTGGGAATTTTGGGAAGGACAGAAATATAGGTTGCTTCACAACCTAGGGCAAAAACTGCCACATGGACATGACACATAGGCAAAACTGATGAGGTGGCGCCTAGTCATAGCAACCACCACAATTACAAGGTTATGACCATCTATATTGGTCATGATCAGCTAGAAATAAGGCAGTGGCCCAGTGCTATCTGCTTTATGACCATTTTGTGTAAGGAAATTACGACCTTTCTGACCAAAATGGTCGTCATAGTTTAGGGTTTGGAGCCCCCCGAACAGCTTTTGACCAATTGGTCTGAAATTGTCATAGATCTTGACCAATTCTTCCAGGGGCACTAACAGAAGGTCACTAGTTGACATATTTCTTTTAGTGCATCACCAATTTCATGATGCTCACCGCCGTGCGTGAGTAATCCCATCGTAGGCTTGCTGGACGGTGATGGGTTGGATGAGATTTACCATGTAATCGAGTTAGTTTTGTTAGGGTTTGATCCCTAGTATCCATTATGTTCTAAGATTGATGTTGCTATGACTTTGCCATGCTTAATGCTTGTCACTAGGGCCCGAGTGCCATGATTTTAGATCTAAACCTATTATGTTTTCATGAATATATGTAAGTTCTTGATCCTATCTTGCAACTTATAGTCACCTACTACGTGTTATGATCCGGAAAACCCCGGAGTGAAAATAGTCGGGACACTTCCCGGTGATGACCGTAGTTTGAGGAGTTCATGTATTCACTAAGTGTTAATGCTTTCATCCGGTACTCTATTAAAAGGAGGCCTTAATATCCCTTAGTTTCCAATAGGACCCCGCTCCACGGGAGGGTAGGACAAAAGATGTCATGCAAGTTCTTTTCCATAACCACGTATGACTATATTCGGAATACATGCCTACATTACATTGATGAACTGGAGCTAGTTTTGTGTCACCCTATGTTATGATGAATTGCATCCCACATAATTATCCATCATTGATCCATTGCCTACGAGCTTTTCACATATTGATCTTTGCTAAGTTCCTTCTCCGTTGCCACTATTACGATTGCTACAAAACTGCTACTATTACTTTTGCCACCGCTACCATTACTTCCATACTACTTTGCTACTAAATATTTTGTTGCAGATATTAAGTCTTTCAGGTGTGGTTGAATTGACAACTCAGCTGCTAATACTTGAGGATATTCTTTGGCTCCCCTTGTGTCGAATCAATAAATTGGGTTGAATACTCTACCCTTGAAAACTGTTGCGATCCCCTATACTTGTGGGTTATCAATAATCAAGACGAAGTGGGATAGAGCCGGCGGAGGAGCGCATGTCATCGTCGGTGCAGAGGGTGCGGAGGACCTCATCCCCAGGAACCGGTGACTGGAGAGGCCGGTGGTTCCTGGCAGGGTGGAGTACATGAGCATGTCGCTCGGCACTGGCAGGAGGCCAAGGACTGGCCACGCGGAGGGTGCACGGGAACCAATCAGGTTCTACATGTAGATCCATGACCAGGAGGACATCGCCATGCTCATCATCCCGCCTGCCTTTAGGCCAGTGATGAAGCAATGGCTGGTCAACGGCCCTCCTCGCGTCGTCTTCAGCCTCTCCGCCAACAAGTGGTGCGAGTTCTCGGTCCAGGTGCAGATGTTCAAGGTGCACATGGTGGCTTAGGAGGGGCTGGGAGTACTTTTTCCAGCGTCACAGGATCGTCCCTGGCAACCTCCTAGTTTTCAGGCTCTCTGGGCATCAACACCAACACCTCGAACATCTGCAAGGTCCGAAGCTCCAAGCATAGTTGCGTCGGTGACATCAAGCATGGCATGCAGTTTGTCTGTCTGAAGTATGAACCGAAGTAGTTTAGGTCTGAACTCAAGTAGTTTGATGTGAACATGTCTATATTTTGCCCGGGACCAGCACCCTGGGGTCCTGCATGGGCATGGCATGGCATGTTGTTTAAACTTATGTCTAGTAGTGTTCCTATGCTATTTATGCCTAGCTTATCTGCATGTTTTCATGTTTTTGCTTTGTTCTTCTGTTGTTGTTCTTGTTCTTGATCATCATCTGTGTTGTGTGCTGTCAAATGGGTGGTAAGTCCACCACATTTGAAAGGGATGAGCAGACCAGGTACTTGCACACATCCAAACAGTTGTGTTTGCATCTGCTCACCCCTAAAGCACAAACACAGGAAACCAAACAACTTGCACCCATCTGGCCTTGATGCAATGCACACAACCAATCAACTTGCAGATGTTTGTTTTCTACGTGCATATTCTTAGCCAGGCCAAACTGGGAAAAGCATGCAAAGTGGAAAAAAACGA
The DNA here is from genome assembly GCF_002162155.2 of Triticum dicoccoides. Taxonomy (NCBI): domain Eukaryota; kingdom Viridiplantae; phylum Streptophyta; class Magnoliopsida; order Poales; family Poaceae; genus Triticum; species Triticum dicoccoides. The sequence continues at coordinate 676,098,433 of NC_041393.1, read as the reverse complement.
TGCAGGTAACCAAACGCATCCCTAGGGACTCTCATTGAAGGGTACCTCGCGGCTCGCACACTTGGTTCGGAAGGGAGACGAGACGTGGCCACAGTCCCAGGGGACGGCAAGAACCACTATCGCCGCCGCTGAACGTTTGCTTCCTCTTCTTCCTAGGGCAAGCTGGCCTTCTCCTGCGAGGTACACCGCCCCCCTCCAACTCCCCTCCCCTCCATCTTCGTCTAGGGTTTCTCAATATTGCCGCCACCGGTTGGTGCACCGTTCACCTCGTCATCCCCGGCGAGCTCGCCAAGCACACCGTCCCTGAGAGCCACCACTGGGTCCTCTCCCCTTTCCAGCACCACCGCTGTGAGAGGCCCTTCCTGTTGTTCCTCTGCATGCTTCCCCATCACATTCCTCCTCCCCTTGTTTAAAGTTGGTTGATGCAGGATCTGGACTACTATTTAAGACAACTCCAACCCTTTTTTGTGTTATTTATGTGTGCCTTAAAATTATACATGTAGATGCTCAAGTAGGATCTATACCTTTTGGTACTGATTTTATACTCCATAGTAAATTACATCTTGCATTGTTTAGAAATATATGCATTTTGTCGCCTAATATGTGAAATATTAGGGTCAATTTCTACTGCTGCTTCTTGTTTTTCTCTACTAGTTCTTCTACATTCAAGTCTAGCAGTACCTTCGTTTTCAAATATGTAAGGAATTACTTCCGAAAGGACACTGCCTGCTACCTTATACATCTACTTGTTGAATGTTCAACTTTGCAAAATGCAGTGAACACCTATTCTGAAGTTAGAACTGTTGTAGCGTCACTCTGTATATCTTGCTTGCATCTTGTCTGAATAAAGTTAAAAGTTAAGAAATAACTGAACCATACTGCTCCAGAGCAGGAACTAATTGAAACCATTTTTTGTTTTCCCAGTCAATGAGAGAAAGGTACAGTGAGCTTTTCATATGTAAGTTACAAAGGTCAGCAAGGCATTCCTTTTTGCAGTTTGACGAACTAATGAGAAAACATGCCGAAGTTAACTGTTACTGGTGTGACTTGCTAAGATCAGTAAAATACACGCACACAAGAGCTGTAGTATATTTATGTGGTTGCTAACTAAGCATATGCATGCACATGTCTGAACTGAGAATATACTTAAGCTCATATTCCTGATTAGCTTAGAACATACTCCCTCCGTAAAGAAATATAAGAGCATTTAGATCACAATTTTAATGATCTAAACGCTCTTATATTTCTTTACAGAGGGAGTACATTATTTTTTGCGAATGAATGCTTTATCTGCATACTTGTTTGAATATAGTGCAAATAACAGGAAGAAATAGAATCATACTGTTTGGCAATCAGCAAGAAAGTAATTCTAGTTTATTTTGTTAGTGAAATAGATAGACTTTGGTAGTATATGTTTAGATTGTCGGAACAAGTTCTCATACATATCTCTAGAGTCTTGGTATATACTCCCTCCGTCCCAAATTTTTTGTTTTAGATGTCTAGATATGGATGTACCTAATACTAAAACGTGACTTGATACATTCGTATTTAGACAAATCTAAGACAAGAATTTTGGGACGGAGAAAGTACTTATATACTAAGGCCTTATTCCTGGAGAACAGAAGTTCAGAAAGGTCGTGGTGTTGCTCTGTACAGGAATTGCTTACATGCAGGGGAGGGGAGGAATGTAGGGGATTGGTGCAGGGGAGGAATTCACCAAATTCCCCTATGCCAAACCTCTTGATCACCCCCACCTGCCTCCCCTGCGATTGCTTGTTGCTTCCTCCGAGTGTTGATGAAGAGGATGCCAACTCTGTCCATTAGAGAGAGGTCAATCAAGCTTTAGACGACAGGCCAATAGAGTGGTACTATCAAGTGGTACCAAAAGGCTCCCACACTTGGGTGCCTATTAACCATTTAGTTTATTATATGAGCCCAATATCTGCTATTTATACAACCTTACAGGGGATATGTCAAATGCAAAGAATAGTAGCGTATCAAGTGTAATGAATTGTAAATGCCTAATATTCTACTCCCTCCGTCCCAAAAAATAAGCGTAGTGGTTTTAGTTGAAATTTCACGAACTTTAAACTAATACCACGACACTTATGTTGGGACAGAGGGAGTACAAAATAAAACAAAACCATACTTGTCTAATTATTTGTTCTAGCTGGTTCTTGGAGGGGAGAACGCAATGCAGGTCAGTGCAAAGATATAGTACTTTTTTTACTATTAAAGATATAGTACTATGGAAGACAGAAGCCATGTTGAATCTTGGAATAGAGAGAGCAGAGGGGGATTATGAAGCAATAGTTGTGGTGAATAAAGAAAACACATCAGATATTCAATAGGATATTGTAGAACTGAACATATCGATAAGTAGATGGAGAGAAGAAGTGATTTGCAGAAAAAACTAAGGACATGGATCATTTTTATTTCCAAATTTTAGAACTTTGTGAAAACGTGCAATTTGATTTGCTAGGAAGAAAATGCCATGTTATTCATTTGGATTGAAAGAAAATACAATATATAGGTGATCCCATTCCCATCCGAGAACAACAGTGTATAACTTAAAATGCACGCATAACTACAACATCAATGAAAAGACACAGATGAAATGCTTTGTCAACATAAACATAAATAATGACGTAGAGAAAATCATGAGCATTGTTGCAACTATAAATCTAAGAAGCATGAGCACGGTTGCAGATTATTTATCCAAGGTCCTACAAACAAAACGAAGAACTCATGAGGTGTCCCTCAGCTTTAGCTGTACTTGAAGGCAACAAATCTGCTAAGGAGCAAACTATCAAATACTACCTGCAGGTTTATCCGGACGGCCACAGTTGAGGTCAGCCGACATTGCTTCATGACAGCGGCATAATCCATGTCCGGCCAGGAGGCAGAGCACGGTGGAATTGACACGCGACAATAAAAACAGCAAGAAATTAGTTATGTACTATAAATTACTGAGCATATAATAACACCAAGATTTCCCTGTTCCATCAATACCGAATTTGTACACGGGAGTGACTATTATATAAAACTAAGGACGCTTACACCACTTGAATTTCGTGAAGTAAAAAGCCAGAAAGTAAGTCACTGGAATCATTGTAATAATCCAATTGACTGCATCAGTCATGAATCATGATGTATATGAGACCTGCAGCCGAACTTGGAGAAGAATTTATTACTCTCTGGAACCATAGAGTTTGTAGAGAGCAAGACAGGGCCATGATGTGCAGCTATGCTGCTATTTTCCTCCCCACCTCATAATCTTCTTTTTCAGCTGTTGCAGGCTTGGTGATGACTTGCTGCACATTCTGTGCAGCATCAACATCACCTTCATGTAAATTGACATTGGTCATCCAGGCTTTGCCCCGTTTTGAATGCACATAATATTTTCTCAAAAAAAACTTGGAGAAGAATGAAGTTGTATTTCCACTTATTGCTTCACCATAGTAAATATGTTCACCATGAGCTGCAGGCATTGAGGCCAGATGAAACATCCACTGAGAAGACACAAATATGAAAAAGGCCCAGAATTAAGATATCTGCTATTTAGATTACCAGGCCTAGGCTAATCTGGTATTGGTGACATTCTAGTACAGAGAAAGTATTAGCGTCACACGAACAATTACACGGATAACAAAATAGTACTCCATCCACAAGAATACACTATCAGAGAATGATTCACAACATAACACATTGGCACGTACTCTAGAAGACACCGGACAAGTAGCACAGACGGGCACTACATCAAACTAAAAAGAAAGTAGATTGACAGAAAGCACCGCATATCGGCGAGATCTTCATCGACATTGGAACTCCATCCAGAGAGCACTCAGCCGCGCAGCACGACGAAACTGTCTTCGTTCACCGGATACGAGGAGTAATCTTTGTACTCAAATCTCTTCACGCCATCAGACGTATACTCTCCCCAGTACTTCTCGTGCTCGTCTTCCAGCTTAGCTATGAAAGCGTCGAAATCGTCGGCCGATTCCTCTTGCTCCTGCTTTTGCTTCGAGATCTTGCCCACCTCGGAGAAGCCGGCGTCTGCCTCCGCCTTTTTGAAGGCCGCTTCTCCGTCGGAACTGCATCCCTTGCTCGGATGGTGACGACCGGCCGCCGGAGCCTTCCTTTTGGTGCTGCACTGGCCCTCCCCGCAGACGGCCGCGTCCTCCGCCTTGCTGCACTGCTTGGGCGGAAACTCTCTGCTGGCCATCGCTCCTCGGATCAGATCTAATCACCGGAGGCTGGACGGAAATCAGGCAACTTGTGTAGGGGCTGCTTCAATTTAGCGCTCCCCGTGGTCCGAAAAACCCTAGCAGCTCTGCTCCGTTCCGGAGATGGATTCCTTCTTCGTATCGAATTCCTAATATTTTTAGAGGCACGAATTCCTAGATAAATAAGGCCATCCCGGTGCTCCTATTTAGCGCTGCGGCTGTCGGGGAAATCGATTCTGCCCATAGGTTTTTTTTTCGGGTGTCTGCCCATAGGGTTTTCAGTAGGGCTGCAGCCGCTGCTGCCTGGTCCCCTCGCCTTCGGCTGCCCCCTAAACATTGAGAGATGGGAGACCTTGCATCTTCAAAAGTTTTATGTTATTTGTCTTCGTCTAGTGAACCTCGTATTTTGTAAAAGAAAAAAAGAATATCGTTCTTCTGGTCGTGCCATGGGCTTACAGAGTTTTTTGTCCTCTCAGATTTGATTATTCAGATTTGATGAGTTTATGTCGGTGTTTCGAAATTTCTTTATTGGTTTGATTTTTTGTGGAGTTAAAATCTTATATCGACACTGTAGTGAAGATATTGTGATCCGACGGCTTGCACTTCAAAGGGATCATCCCCGGCCCGAGTACGTTCATCGACCAAGGTTTTCCTTTTTTTGGATGGGCAACTCAAGGCGCTTTAAAAACCATTCATAGTGACGGCTTGATGCAAGCAAGCGCTCTGTTCGCGTCAAGCGACACATAGTCACCCCTGTTGGTGAAACGCACAGGTGAGAAAGTGAGCAGCGACATATCTTCTATATCTAAATAGTTAACACCCACTAACCTATTTTCCCTCAACATAAAAGTATGTTACCTCATCATTCAACATGCATTGAGAAAGACCAACCACAATATGCAACCATTCATAATAAAAAGCCACCTGAACATGCAAACAGAATTTACATACTATTATGATACTTATATTATACAATAACCAAACAAGACAAATTATTTTTTTCAGTTTGAGTTCTCGTATTGTTACTCTACATATTCATGCTTCATACAACCAACTCTCACTGAATATATTGCAAAAAATTCCCGCAACAATGCATTGGGTATTTATTTTTTAGAGAGCAATGCCATATTGTGCCGGCCCGCAGTGCATACCAGCTTAGGGAAACCTTCTAGAAGGGTCTAGTCGGTTCAGGTCCAACTATTTCCTTTCTTTTCTTCTTCTATTGTTTCTTACCTACTTTCCTTGTTTTCTTTTTCTTTACTTAAGTGTTTAGGAATTTTTCTAAAAAAATTTGGACTTTAAAAAAATTCGTCTGTTCAAAACAGTGTTTGGAAAATTTTAGGATTTTTTTTGTTTTCAAAGATTGTTTGAAATTTTAAAAAATGCTATTGTTTTAAAATTTTATTCAGAAGTTAAAAAATGTTCACATTTTGAAAATTACAAAAAAGATCAGAATTTAATAAAATATTTCTGTTTGCAGAATTTGTTCTTAAATTAAAAAATGATCAAAATTTAAAAAAATGTTTGAGAATCCTTTTAAAATGTTGCGGTCTCAAAAGTATTTGAAACTTCGAGCTAATGTTCATATTTTTCAAAAATCGTTCGGATGGTATTAAGCGTTCACTTTTATTAAAATGATTTTTTCCAAAAAAATGTCTGAAATTTTCCAAAACTGACACACAAACAGTACGACAGTGACCAAATCGCCAGAGTATATCGCCTACCTAGTGGCGGAGCCAGGATTGAAGCAAGGCCCGGGCCTAAAAAAATTCCGCCGCAAGGGAAAAGCTTAACGTCCATAAGGCTTCTAGCTACCTCACAAGATACCCCATACTAAATATGTCTCCATTGAACTAAAAATTTAGAATTTAAACTCAGTGCTTAACGATACAACAACATAGATAAAAATATGACAAAAACTATAAAGAACAGTACATGATTTGGGCCTTCTTTTCTTTGGGCTGCACCCCAGGCCTGCAGAAATACCTATATATTTATAGCCTATTAAATTTTCCATGCCCCGGGCCTGGGCCCTGGGTGCCTGGGGCCCAGCTCCACCCCTGCGCCTAGCTACTATTTCGGGGTCGGTATAGTGCAATATTTTACTACTATTGCTGCCTAGAATAAGTCGGCCCAGTAGA
>NC_041393.1:676089516-676091902 GCF_002162155.2 Triticum dicoccoides | reverse complement strand
GGGAGCTCCTATTGAGCGCTATAGGCGCCGCTGGCGCTCGCACGGACGCGAAGTGGACCGGCCCAGCAACGTGCTACAAAGCAAAAGGATAATGCAAAATGTCACATTAAATTCGAGGAGACATGGGACTCGAACTCCCGATGCCCAGTAGTCCCCCACACGAGTTAACCACTAGACCATGTTTAGTTCGTTGATTACTTAAGGAAAACAGAGCATTCACACAACCATGGATTATTTGACAAAAGAAAACATAAATATTAAAAAGCATTCACATAAACAATGAATTGAAAAGAAAACTTCACAAAAATGGAAAAGGTTCGTGAATTTGAAAAAAGTTCATCGAATTTTATAAAAAAAGTTCATTGAATTTGAAAAAAGTTCACCAAATTTGAGAAAGGGTTCATCGATTTTGATAAAAGTTCATCGATTTTGAAAAGAGTTCATCGATTTTGAAAAAAGTTCATCGAATTTGAAAAAAGTTCATCGAATTTAAGATAAAGTTCATGAAATTTGAAAAAGTCATCAAACTTGAAAAAAGTTCATCGAAAATTGAAAAAAGTTCATTGATTTTCATAAAAAGTTCAACGAATTTTAAATGTTCATTAAATTTGAGAAAAGTTCATCAAATTTAAAAAATGAGTTCATCAATTTGGAGAAAAGTTCATGGATTTTTGAAAAAACGTTCATTGATTATGAAGAAAAAGTTCATGGATTTACAATCGCGCATTTCAGAAAAAGAAATAAATAAAAAAGGAAAAAAAGACAGAAAAAATAGAAAAAAGAAAAAGAGATGCGAACTAGCAAAGAACAAAAAGGACGGAAGCAGTTTAAATCCATTGGTTCAGGATGGTTCGAATGATTAGGTCGTTACGCTGAGAACAAAGAGGTCTAGAGTTCAATTCTTTGACTGGCACCATTTTTGCACTTTAAAACAGACAAAAGGAAATGCTAAATGGGCCGAGCCCAGCTAAGGAGCCTGCAGGCGCCGGTTTGCAGAAATAGAATGGATTTAAACTGATTATGAAGAAAAAGTTCATGGATTTACAATCGCGCATTTCAGAAAAAGAAATAAATAAAAAAGGAAAAAAAGACAGAAAAAATAGAAAAAAGAAAAAGAGATGCGAACTAGCAAAGAACAAAAAGGACGGAACCAGTTTAAATCCATTGGTTCAGGATGGTTCGAATGATTAGGTCGTTACGCTGAGAACAAAGAGGTCTAGAGTTCAATTCTTTGACTGGCACCATTTTTGCACTTTAAAACAGACAAAAGGAAACGCTAAATGGGCCGAGCCCAGCTAAGGAGCCTGCAGGCGCCGGTTTGCAGAAATAGAAGGATTTGCCCCTTTTCGGCGCCTTAAGCGCCCGAAAAGGTTGCTGGCGCCCGCAGCACCACCTTGTGGGCCGGCCCGCGAAGGCAAAACGCAGCTAACAAAATTCGGCAGAAAAACGCAAAAACTGGTTTCTTCGGGAATTGAACTCGCGTCGCCCGCGGAGGCGAGCCTTCTTCGAGCTTAGCTGACCAACACAGCCGTAGCGCACTTGTACTTTGATTGCCGCTAACAGCACATGAAGTAGTATTGCCGCGCTATTTAATTATCACCTTGTTCTTTTATTTATTTTTAAAAAATTCATGAATTTAATAACGCTCATCGATTTTGAGACAAAAGTTCACAAACTTCTAAAAAGTTTATCAGTTTGGAGAAATAGTTCATCATTTTTTAATATAAAGTTCATAAACTTAAAAAAGTTCACCGATTTTGGAAAGAATTATGAAAAAGTTCATCGTTTCCAAAAGAAGTTCACTGGTTTTGAAAAAAGTTCATCGATTTTGGCAAAAAGTTCATCGATTTTGAAAAAAGTTCACAAATTTGACAAGAAAAAGTCATCAATCTTGAAAAAAGTTCATCGGATTTGGAAAAAGTTCATCGAATTTGAAAAAAAAATCATCAAATTTGACAAGAAAAAGTCATCAAGGTTTAGAAAAAAGTTCATCGAGTTTGAAAAAATAGTTCATCAATTTTAAAAAAAGTTCAAAAATTTGAAGGAACAATTCATCAATCTTGAAAAAAGTTCATCGGATTTAGAAAAATTTCATCGAATTTGGGAAAAAAAATCAAAATTGAAAAAAATCCATTGAATTAGAAAAAATTCGCGCATTAAAGAAAACAAAAAAGAATGAACAGAAAAAGATAAAAGAATAAAACGAACTTTAAACGAACTTAAAACAACATAAATGAAGTAATAGAAGTGTATTTGCACATGTGGGACTGTGTTGTGATGGTTAGTGTGTAACCCTCGAAGTGAAGAGGTCGTGCGTTCGACCCCATCTACCTAAGCATTTTTACGTCTCCGGTGACAGAAAAACAATTACAAATGGGCCGAGCCC
>NC_041393.1:676083609-676089384 GCF_002162155.2 Triticum dicoccoides | reverse complement strand
TTGAGAATACAATTGTTTGGTTCGAAGAATATTAAATTCACAATCCTTTTCCGAATGCATTAAATAAAAATCATGAACATTTTTTAATCTGATAGCTGTATCTGATTCTCCTGAACAATGTAACGAATCAACAACATATTTACAATAGTTGGAAAGTTCTTGAATTCTTGAACATTTTTAAGATCATGAAAATTTGTTGAATTTGTGAACAATTGTTCAAATTGACAAACATTTTTAAAATTCACAAAAAAATTGAATTCATGAAAAAATCACAAAAGATTTCTTCAGTTTGCAAATTAGATTTTCCTGAAAAAAAAATCAAATTACGAATATTTAAAAATTAACAAACATATTTTGAATTCTTGGACATTTTGTAAAAGTGAAAATATTTAATAATAAATGAAAAAACTATTTACGAGCACTGTTTTATTTCAGTGTCATTTTTTATTTTTATGTACAATTTTTCAGGTAACAAATACTTTTTGACTTTCATGAACATTTTTAAATCACTAAGATTTTTCAAATTCATGATCATTTGTTGAAGTCGCATGTAATTTTTGATTTCTCAATGATTTTAAGGTTGAGAACAGTTTTTGAATTTGCAAACAATTTTTAAAGACCATTATTGTATAAATCTATCAAAAAAATTTGAGGTGTTTTTTCTTCTAGCCCGACGGATGCTCATAATTGGCGCTTATGACGCCGGCTTTTTTTCTGAGGGGTAAAACGCCATTTATTACTCAAAATCCGCAGATAGTGGGATACAATTTTGCTCATGGGGTTGGCCAAGCCATACATGGCTTCCCAGACCAAAGAGTAACGAGCGTTTAGCTAGCCTATGTGCTTCGTAACTAACAGCACGACCCTCGAAAACAAAATTACATTGAAAATGAGTTGAATTGAAAATGATCTCACTAACTATCGCACCATATCTTCCTTTGCTGCCTCTATTGATATCGAAGACTACTTGCTTGGAGTCACATGCAATGACTATATTCTGGACGTTGAGATCCTCAGCTAGAGCAATCCCCTCTCTACATGCAATAGCCTCTAGAATTGCAGGGTCATCTAACCCTTCGATGACCAGTGCTGAACTGCACAAAAAATTACCATTGCTATCCCGACAGACAGCTGCAGCTGAACTACCTCTTCCTTGTATTACACCCACATCTACATGAATTTTCACGAACCCCCGGGGAGGCGCCTTATGGCGCCAGCTTGGGAAGTTGTTGCCCACGCCGCTGCTCTCGTGGGCCGGACCAACAGTCCATCGCTCGCTCGCGTATTCACGTGGTTGCTTCGCTCACCACTCAAAAAAATGTAGTCGCTTCACTCGCTCAGTCCCCTAAAAGGGAATTGGTGCAGTCACTCAACAGTTGACCAGTTGACTGGTCAATCGTTGACTTTTTAATAAAATATAAAAATATAATTAAAAATTGATTTTGTTCTAAAAAACTCGTGAATTCAAAATTGTTCACGGATTTTAAAAAACATCAGATATTAGAAAACATTCATTGACTTAAAAAAATTTCATTGAATTTGAAAATAACTTCATTAATCATAAAAAAAAGTTTGCAAATGTGAATAGAGTTTATCAATTTTGAAAAAAGGTTCACAAAGTTGAAGAAAGTTCATTGATTTGATAAAATTGCATCGAATTTGAAAAAAGTTCATCAAATTCGTTAAAAAAAAATTGATTGATTTTGAGGAATGTCACTGAATTTGGAAAAAAGTTAAAGCAATTTGAAAAAAAATCATTATTTTTTTAAAAGTTCACAAATCTGAAAAAAGTTCATCTATTTTGAAAAGATGTTCACGAATTTGGAAAAAGTTATCAAGACCTCAGAGGATCATGGAGACATTCCCGGGGACAAGGGTTATACCATACCATGCTATTATGAATTGTGTGAGATGCTTATCCTTTTTGTTGTTTGCACCACTTGATTGCGCAAACAGTCAATTATTAGGGTGATCTTCTCACAGAAAATATCAAGTTACAAGTGTTTTTCCAAGTGTTGCAACCGTCTACAACACGTAGCAATTCGGAGTGCGTCATGCCCATATGAGTACAAACAAATCGTGATGAAAGGTTAGACCGTACAAGCAAAAACACTTGGTGTCTTGAGGTTCTAGGAGAATCACTCTGAGCTCAGAGCATGAAGCATAGAAAGATGAATAAGAGTCATATGGAGATATGAACGGCAAAAGTTTGCCTACCAGTTGAAGTTCACGTCATCAGTGATGTTCACATCAATGGTTGTGAATAAGATCAGGATCTTGAATCACTTAAAATCATTATGAGAGATATTGGTTTGAGTGGGAGCATAGTTATGTTTTAATTTATTTTTAATCAATAGTGCGAAAATAATGTATATGTGTAGTTTGCATTATAGTTGGAGAATAATGGCTGACGGTTCTACCTTTCCTGTTGAAATTGATTAACTGTTATTTATCTGATTGAATCTTTACAATTGGTAAACGTAATGAGAGGATTGCCCTCTAGAGTGCCAAGAAGGATTTTGTACTGCATGCTTACAATACTCTAGAGACTCACGTCCTTTGATCCAAAAGGCTAGAATTACATTACACTCTGCCTGCCTCCGAGAAACTCGATCTTCAAAATGTTTGGGATAGTTATGTGATATTTTTGGAAAATTGTTTTCAGAAACAAACAAAGAATAAAGGACATGTGATATGTAAAGAAGTATTTTGTTTGCAAGTTCTAGTGAAGCATTCAACTATGTTTAGGACTGAAATGTGTAAGATCCGGAAGAACGCCAATCATGAGTTGATGGTTAGAACTTAAAGAGAAAGAACGAGATCAAAGGATGTAATGAGACTTACATGCCTAGAGATGTTTGGGGCTCATGCAACTCTTAAAGTTGGATGTTTTTCTCTGAGTAGGGGAAATATTGAAGTAAAACTATAAGAAGTAAAAGGCACAAAGAAAAAAGACTAGAATGTCCAACTCAGATATGAATGTCACACAAGTTATAAGATGTAGAGAATTTTGGTCAAGTAAGTGTAATTATCGAGAATTATGATTAGATTGTTGATCACTAGTTCTTCGAGATTGTGGTTAAAAGTACATAGCGCATCTCAAACATAATAAAAATTACATCAAGATTTCAAGATCACCGAACGACCACTACTGCTGTAAGAACGAGCCACCGACGCGTCAATGTCGTCACTCCCCTACCAAAGCCGGCTTGCGGTTGGGACAAGGTTTTGGTTGAATGGTGCATTTTTACCGAGGGGGGCGGTAAACGTGGTTACCACGGTTACCACAAAATTTCGAGCAAATTTTGAATGAATTTCAGACTAAATTTATAATTAAATTTTGAATTCAAATTCTTTCCAAATAGATATAGATAGCACTTGCACTTATATTTGTCATAAAAGAGCTACGAGCTCAGTGGAACGTTATCTATGCGCGTGCTATCAGGTGCTGCCATAATTTACTATACATTGAGCGTTTGAATTCAAAAAATTCAATTTTTTTTGCTCGAAATGCCCATTTATCGAGGGGGACCGAAATATGCGGTAATTGTGGTAAACCTCGGAGTTTCGAGTGGTAACCAAAACCCTTGTTGGGAGTCATTTCTTAAAGACAAGGCACATCTGTTATCTCCGGAAATTTCCTGGTACCATTTTTTTTTGCAAGAAAATTTCCGATCTATTCATCTTCAAACATGGTAGTACAATGAATACCAGAAATAATAGAAATTATAACCAGATCCGTAGACTACCTAGCGACGACTACAAACACTGAAGCGAGCCCTCCAAACCTTATGAGGGGGCCGGTGTATGGACCATGTGCAGGAAGTAGTTCATGGAGGATGGCCTACACCGTTTTTAAAGTTTTATTAAACATTCCCTTGTGCTGGTGCAAATTCGGTGACAAGTGTGTCATGGAATGGCCGAGCTCATTGTCTTATGATTGACCATGATTGGATGCACTGTGACCATGTGGAAACCACAGACACCATCAGTGAGGAAAAAAAAGATAAGCGGCAACACAGGTATGTTACAGTGTTGAAACAGATGAAATGTTCTTACTAGGGTCTTGAGCCATGCTTATTGGGTTAGAGACATATGGTTTTTTTCTTCCGTTGCAACACATGGGCATGCTTGCTCGTTATTCTAAAAGACTCCTACATAGTCCGCCAAGCTGGAGCACAAAGAATTCCACCAAGTCCATCTCGTACGCCACAGGCGTCCGACTCAGTTTATCATTGGATAGTGGCCCCAAGCAATCCATGACCTTTTCCATTACCTTCTTCTCGAGGTCGAGGATGAAGATGGCGCTGCTCCTGTACAGCACGAGCAGGGATCCCATGTTGAAGTTAAACCACTTCTCTAAGGGCTGACTTAGCGGGTGATACTTCGGGTACGGCACCGCAGTTGGAATTCTGATCACAGTGCGAAGCCAAGCCGCAGGGGTGTCGTCGCCACCTTCTTCGCCTTGCTGCGTCCAAACAGTCACGTGCACGAGATACACGCAAGCGATGGAAAGCTTGCCGTCTCTGCTCACGCAGAGGAGCGGTGAGCCTCCGGCACGGACGGGGAGCTACGTCATGGAGAAGCGCGCCATGCTCGTGCCCACCTCCGCGCTGAGTTTGTACAGCAGGTGGTGAACTCGATCAATGCACAGCCAGTGCGCCGCGCCCTGGTGAACAACGGCGGATCTCTCACCCACAAGGGAGATGTGGGGGCTGTCCAGGCACAAGGTGGGAGCGCTCCAGCTGCGCGTGGCGGCGGAGTAAGAGTTGAGATACACCCCAAGATTTTGTACGGTGGCCAGGAGCAGCTGCGAGAACGCGAAGCACCCTGGCAATGATGGCGGCTGCTTCCCATCGAGGTCGCCGCTATCGGCGGCTGTGATGATGGCGTAGCCGTAGACGGAGCACTCAAGAGGCGGAATAACATGGCGTTCGCCGGTGATAGGGTTGCAGAGGCCGAGGAGCTGTCTGGTCGTGGCCAATGTGCGGGGGGCCAGCTGCATCAGGACGATGCCGCGGCGCGCTGCTAGGGGCTGGGCGTAGTTGAAGGTGCCATCATCGTCGGCGACGAAGGAGGTGAGGGCACAGGCCTTGGGGCCAAGCGGCGACCCCGGCGCCGGCAGGAAGGTGGGTGCGAAGACCGAGGTGTGCTGCATCATCCGCGTATCCATCATCCTTCCACATCGATCGAAACTTGTCTGCTGAAAGAAGAAGCCGAGGAAGCGCGCGGTGCCCCACGCCCTGGCCCGGGCACAGTCCGCGGAGGAAGGCCGGGTCGGTGAAGCGGCGCAGCCACCGTCGGCATGTCACGGCGAGCATAAAGAGGCCTTTGACGGTGCCCACGCGGGACAGGACCTGGAGGATGACGTCCTCCGGCAAGGCCGCGATGCCGTCCATGCTTCTCCGTGTCTTGGCAGCCGCGTCCGCCATGTTATGTTACCCGTGCACGATCGATTAGCGCTTTGCGCTGATGACGGTTTGCTTCGGCCGTACGTACGTAGCTAGTTGGGATGATGGATCGATTGTTGCTGCTCCGAACCCCAGAGATTTCCAACTAGTACTACTCATCATGTAAGCAAAGCCAAGAACTCGATGGAAAGCACGATCGATTCCGATTCAAACACAGGCCGAAAGTTGTGGATTATATTCCAACACGCCATAATTCCTACTGTGCACGTGCAACACTCCATAATTCCTTCCTCAAAGTAAAACACAACTGTAACTCATTGGATCGGAATCGCTTAGAGCTACTTGCTCTATCCTGGCACTAAAC
>NC_041393.1:676077590-676083198 GCF_002162155.2 Triticum dicoccoides | reverse complement strand
GGGCACTAGGTCAGTTTCATAAAAATCATATAAAAGTACACCAAAATCATATAAAATTGTTGTAAACATGATACGAATACTTCATAAATTATAGATATATTAGAGACGTATGAGGGCCGGGGAGGAGGGGGGCAGAGGTGGGCGTGTGCGACAGAGCAATAAAAAATTTACTCGAGCCCGTTTCGGTGGAGTATATTTACTCCTTCGGTTCGGGTCGGAGTAAAATTTATCCTGGCATCCCAGTGTGCATGAAGATTTTGAGAAAAGGGGGGGAGGGGGGAGGGGGGGGGGTCTGTGGTGCGAAAGATTCATGGAGATATTCTTTGATAAGTTGTATGATCATAAGGTGGGTATGGGGCTCGGGGATGAACTCGTCGCTGAGCATCTAAGCGAGAGCTCAGAGCTACCAGTGAAGCAATGACCATTTCTCTCATGAACCCTATGAAGCACGAGGAGTTCACATAGGCAACAATGCTGATGGCTATGCGGTAGTTTTATTATAATATTGATGGTAAGTCTGCATGCTTTGGTTAATTAAGTCGGGCCAAGAAATATTAGTTTTTCCAAGGCCTGTTTTTTCTAGAGGCAAAATTCACTGGTAGAAAAAGAGGCTTCCGTCCAGCCCCATTAGTCGCGAAACTATAGGAACCGCGACTAATGAAGTCTTTAGTCACGGTTCGGCAGACGAACCGCGACCAAAGGCTTGGGCCAGGGCGCTCGGTGGCCAGCTGGTGCACGTGAGGGGCTTTAGTCGCGGTTGGCCAGGCCAACCACGACTAAAGGTGCCCAAAGGCCTTTAGTCACGGTTGGCCTGGCCAACCGCGACTAAAGCTCCTCCCCTATACATACCAGTTCAGCGCACTCACTTAGCCATTTGGTGCCACTTCTCTTCACAAGGGGGTGTAGGTTTGCTTTTGGTTCCTCTTATGCACACAAGGTGTTTGATGAAATGCCCAACAGCGTGAAACAAACATGATATGAAGTGTTGGAGCCACACTTGAGGTTCCTCCTCGATCGCGGTTAGCAACTTGAACCTTTCATGCATGTGTGTCATTGATAAAATATGCATGTGTGTTGTTCATTGTTTAATTTCTATTGTTTATAGCTAGTTACTTTAACAAATGCATGATGGTTAATTATATATTTTATATTATAATAATGCAGATGAATCGGCAATGGATGTACGGTAACCGACTCTCCCGCGAGTTCACTACGGGTTTGAAAGATTTCCTCGTAGTGGCTAATGCGAACAAGCAGAAGGGTTTTGTTATCTGTCCATGTGTTGACTATAAGAATCAGAAGGGTTACTCTTCCTCAAGAGAAGTTCACCTGCACCTGCTTCGGCACGGTTTCATGCCAAGCTATAATTGTTGGACCAAGCATGGAGAAAGAGGGGTTATAATGGAAGAAGATGAAGAAGGGGATGATTTCATCGATGAAAGCTATCTTGCTCATTTCGGTGATACTTTCATGGAGGATGCTGAAGGTGAAGGGGAAGGTGAAGGGGAAGGTGAAGGGGAAGGTGAAGGTGAAGGTGAAGAAGAGGCACGTGATGAGACCGTTGATGATCTTGGTCGGACCATTGCTGATGCACGGAGACGCTGCGAAACTGAAAAGGAGAGGGAGAATTTGGATCGCATGTTAGAGGATCACAGAAAGTCGTTGTACCCCGGATGCGATGATGGTCTAAAAAAGCTGGGCTGCACACTGGATTTGCTGAAATGGAAGGCACAGGCAGGTGTAGCTGACTCGGCATTTGAAAACTTGCTGAAAATGTTGAAGAATATGTTTCCAAAGAATAACGAGTTGCCCGCCAGTACGTACGAAGCAAAGAAGGTTGTCTGCCCTCTAGGTTTAGAGGTTCTGAAGATACATGCATGCATCAACGACTGCATCCTCTACCGCGGTGAATACGAGAATTTGAATGAATGCCCGGTATGCACTGCATTGCGTTATAAGATCAGAGGCGATGACCCTGGTGACGATGTTGAGGGCGAGAAACCCAGGAAGAGGGTTCCCGCCAAGGTGATGTGGTATGCTCCTATAATACCACGGTTGAAACGTCTGTTCAGGAACAAAGAGCATGCCAAGTTGTTGCGATGGCACAAAGAGGACCGTAAGTCGGACGGGGAGTTGAGACACACCGTAGATGGAACGCAATGGAGAAAGATCGACAGAGAGTTCAAAGATTTTGCAGCTGACGCAAGGAACATAAGATTTGGTCTAAGTACAGATGGCATGAATCCTTTTGGCGAGCAGAGCTCCAGCCATAGCACCTGGCCCGTGACTCTATGCATCTACAACCTTCCTCCTTGGTTGTGCATGAAGCGGAAGTTCATTATGATGCCAGTGCTCATCCAAGGTCCGAAGCAACCCGGCAACGACATCGATGTGTACCTAAGGCCATTAGTTGATGAACTTTTACAGCTGTGGGGCAGACCTGGTGTCCGTGTGTGGGATGAGCACAAAAAAGAGGAATTTAACCTATGAGCGTTGCTTTTCGTAACCATCAACGATTGGCCTGCTCTTAGTAACCTTTCGGGACTGTCAAATAAGGGATACAATGCATGCACGCACTGCTTACATGAGACTGAAAGTGTACATTTGCCAAATTGTAAGAAGAACGTGTACCTTGGGCATCGTCGATTTCTTCCGAAAATTCATCCAGTAAGAAAGAAAGGCAAGCATTACAACGGCAAGGCAGATCACCGGTCGAAGCCTGCGGAACGCACTGGTGCTGAGGTATTTGATATGGTCAAGGATTTGAAAGTCATCTTTGGAAAGGGTCCTGGCGGACAATCAGTTCCGAAGGGAGCTGACGGGCACGCAGCCATGTGGAAGAAGAAATCTATATTCTGGGAGCTAGAATATTGGAAAGTCCTAGATGTCCGCTCTGCAATCGACGTGATGCACGTTACGAAGAATATTTGCGTGAACCTCCTAAGCTTCTTGGGCGTGTATGGGAAGACAAATGATACAAAGGAAGCACGGCAGGACCAGCAATGTTTGAAAGACCCTGATGACCGGCATCCGGAATGGTTTCAAGGTCGTGCCAGCTACGCTCTGACCAAAGAAGAGAAGGTCATCTTTTTTGAATGCCTGAGCAGTATGAAGGTCCCGTCTGGATTCTCGTCCAATATAAAGGGAATAATAAACATGGCGGAGAAAAAGTTCCAAAACCTGAAGTCTCACGACTGCCACGTGATTATGACGCAATTGCTTCCGATTGCTTTGAGGGGGCTCCTGCCGGAAAATGTTCGAGTAGCCATTGTGAAGCTATGTGCATTCCTCAATGCAATCTCTTAGAAGGTAATCAATCCAGAAGATCTACCACGGTTACAGAACGATGTGATCCAATGTCTTGTCAGTTTCGAGTTGGTGTTCCCGCCATCCTTCTTCAATATTATGACGCACCTCTTGGTTCACCTAGTCGAAGAGATTTTCATTCTCGGTCCTGTATTTCTACACAATATGTTCCCCTTCGAGAGGTTCATGGGAGTATTAAAGAAATATGTTCGTAACCGTGCTAGGCCAGAAGGAAGCATCGCCAAGGGCTATGGAAATGAGGAGGTAATTGAGTTTTGTGTTGACTTTGTTCCTGACCTTAAGCCGATTGGTCTTCCTCGATCGCGGCACGAGGGGAGACTAAGTGGAAAAGGCACGATCGGAAGGAAATCAACGACATGTATGGACGGCCATTCTCTGACTGAAGCACACCACACTGTACTGGCCAATTCCAGCTTGGTGGCTCCGTACTTTGAGAAACACAAGAATATTTTACGCTCGGACAACCCGGGGAAGCCTGAATCCTGGATTAGGAAGGCCCACATGGAGACTTTCGGCAGTTGGTTGAGAAAACATTTAATGAATGACAATGATGTTGTAGATCAGCTGTACATGTTGGCCAAGACACCATCTTCGACTATAACGACTTTCCAAGGGTACGAGATAAATGGAAATACGTTTTACACGATCGCCCAAGATAAAAAGAGCACCAACCAAAACAGTGGTGTCCGCTTTGATGCAGCAACCGAGAATGGGCAAAAGGTCACATATTATGGTTACATAGAGGAGATATGGGAACTTGACTATGGACCCTCCTTTAAGGTCCCTTTGTTCCGGTGCAAATGGTTCAAGCTAACAGGAGGTGGGGTAAAGGTGGACCAGCAATACGGAATGACAATGGTGGATTTCAACAATCTTGGTTACCTTGACGAACCATTCGTCCTAGCGAAAGATGTCGCTCAGGTTTTCTATGTGAAGGACATGAGTAGCAAACCGAGGAAACGGAAAGATAAGAAAACGATCAGTACATCATGCGATGATCCAAAGCGCCACATTGTTCTTTCAGGGAAAAGAAACATCGTGGGAGTGGAGGACAAGACAGACATGTCAGAAGATTATAATATGTTTGCTGAAATTCCGCCCTTCAAAGTGAACACCGACCCAAGCATTAAGTTAAATGATGAGGATGCTCCATGGATACGGCACAATCGCAAGCAAGCAGGGACACAAGGGAAGAAATGATGTGTAATAATTTATTGTACCAAACTTTGTTGAATGGATCATGTGAATTATATTACCCGTGATGTGTTTGGTGTCCATTTTCGAATGATTCGAGATACCACTGATGATACATGAAATTTGGAGTGATTTAGTCATACTCCTGCCTAGGCGTATAATATGCATACTCGTAGTCTTCATAGCCGCCGCCGTTGTACTCGTAGTCGTCGCCTTCTAAGTTGCCGCCGTCGTCGTCGCTGCTGTCGTCGCTGTCGTACTCCTGCCTAGGCGTATAAAATTTTGAATTGAATTAGTTTTATTTTTCTGAATTTTTTGATATATTATTTGTATTTTTAACATTTTGAATTGAATTAGTTTTATTTTTCTTAATTTTTTGATATATTATTTGTATTTTTAGAATTTTGAATTGAATTAGTTTTATTTTTCTGAATTTTTTGATATAATATTTGTGTTTTTAACATATTGAATTGAATTAGTTTTATTTTTCTGAATTTTTTGATATATTATTTGTATTTTTAACATTTTAAATTGAATTAGTTTTATTTTTCTTAATTTTTTGATATATTATTTGTATTTTTAGAATTTTGAATTGAATTAGTTTTATTTTTCTGAATTTTTTGATATAATATTTGTGTTTTTAACATATTGAATTGAATTAGTTTTATTTTTCTGAATTTTTTAACATATTATTTGTATTTTTAAGATTTTGAAAAAGAAAAAGTATTTTAAAAATACCTTTAGTCGCGGTTGGCCTGCCCAACCGCGACTAAAGGTCATTGCGCGCGGGAACGAAAAACCCGCCAAAAAAGCCCTTTAGTCGCGGGTCGCCTCCCCAACCGCGACTAAAGGTTACCCTTTAGTCGCGGGTCGCCTCCCCAACCGCGACTAAAGGTTGCCCTTTAGTCGCGGGTCGCCTCCCCAACCGCGACTAAAGGGGGGGGGGCTATAAATACAAGGGCCCGACCCGTCGCGGGCATTTCTCGTCTTCTCTGCCGCGCCGAAGGCCTGCCGCCGTCGCCCTCGCCCTCGACGCCGCCCGCCGTCGCCCTCGCCCTCGACGCCGCCCGCCGTCGCCCTCGCCCTC
>NC_041393.1:676024661-676077490 GCF_002162155.2 Triticum dicoccoides | reverse complement strand
GGGATGGGACCCAAGGGCCAAAAGCTGGTGGTACGGGCATGGGGGAACGCTGAACCCGGAGACAGGGGAGTGTGTTTACCGGGGCAAAATAATTAAACCCACCCAAGCCCTTATTGACGCAATGAGGGATGCTCAAGAGGGGAAGATCAAGTTCAACAGAGAGAACGACGCGCTGACAAAAGCCCTCGGGAATCCTGAACACGGAGGACGTGTACGAGGCATGGGGCACATTCCGTGGAAAATAGGGTTCCCCCAGAACGATGACCCGTACGGTTACAGAAGCCGGAAGAGAAAGATGGATCGGGAAGCAGATGTTGTGGCGCGGTTGGCATCGGAAATGGATGTGATGAAGAAAACCGTGAGTGTACTAGTAGCCGAAAGAGATGCAGCTCGGGCGCAGCATGAAGATCATCCAGCGGATCTCAGAAGCCAGCAGCGGAGAAGCAGTGTGGCTTCCACGGAGGCCCTACCGGCTGGTGCAGATGCACCGACGATCGAAATTACTGCACCGGAGCCTCTGGTGGTCGAAATTACTGCACCGGAGCCTCTGGTGGTCGAAATTACTGGACCGGAGCCTCCTCGCTACCCCGTGGACGATATAAAGGATATGAAAGAATGTCATCTGTATTATCCTATCGGGAACATGTCCATGAAGGTAGCCATCGGCAGTGCTTTACCATGTTTACCTGGAGCACTCCACCACAACAACCCCATTCAAGATGGCTATGCTCGTGTCACGGTGGAGGACATAGTCCAAGGGTTTGAGGACCTGGAGATTGACATTGCTACACCTGAAGGGTTGAAAAGACTTGGAGATGTCAAGCGCCATTTCATTCTATGGCAAAAGAAGTTTATCAAGTTTCCAGGCGAGGCGCCAAGGACAACAAGTCCACCCTCCTACGGTGGTGGCGGTTCACCTACACCTCCGTCACGTCAGCCGACGCCCCCCAGTCCACAACGTCCGGCGGGTGATCAGACGCCGCCCCCCAGTCCTCGTCCGGCGGGTGATCAGACGCCGCCCCCCAATCCACCTCCGGCAAAGAAGCAGAAGCAGTCCTGGATTATTAACCCGGACCCTTATGTACCTAAGACCACAAAGGTACCGGAGCCATCACTGAAGCCTCTCCCCACAAGGCCTTGGGAACGTAGTGCCGAGGAAACTGCCGCGGCCGCGGCTGCTGATCATGAGAAATGGAAGGCGGACTGCAAGAAGAAAAGAGAGCCCGAGCCCAAGCCAGTATTTTCTGATGAGCAAAAGAAGTGGGCTAAGTCATTTTTGAGCACACCGTCCCAAGCCGCGAAGAATCTGCCTGACGACTATGCACGTGAACTTCGTAGGCAGGCACTCATGTTGAAGGAGAAGAAAGAGCGGGCGGAGAACCAGGAGAACAAAGCCTTGGAGGAGGCCGAGAAAACGGAATTAGAAAGTAAAAAAAAGCGGGAAACGAGTTGCCCAGCTCGGGGAACAAAGTAAACAATCGATTGCCCCGCTTATAGTGAAAGCCGCCGGTCCGGATGACCCCGATATCATAGCAGCTGCGGCAACACATGGATTGACTGTAACGAGTGCCAGAGAACAAGCGGCCAACTTAGGTATTACTCTTCGTGAACTGTTAGGCCTTGATGAGGCGCCAGTGAAGGAGGTAGTAATTACATATGTGAAGAATGGGCCTCTCGTCGAGCCTGCGCAGGAACAGGATCTACCTCCACAAATGAAAGGTCTGCTGAAATGGTACAAGGGTTACATAAAAAATAAAAACGCCAAAGAATATATTTATGCGGAAGTTAGATATGAGCATCACTTCAAACATTACTATGTACAAATTCATCTGAGTGAATTGTTCCAGCTTTTCAATCTGCGCGAGCTCGACAAATCTATCATCAGTTGCTACGTTCTGTAAGTGATTTATTTCTACCCCATCTCGTTCATATTGCCTGCACTATATATATGTCCTAACTATATTGTTGTGTCCGCTATTATACATGCAGAATGAAGATTAAGGAATGCAGAGTAAGGAACATCCATGATGTTGGGTTCATTGACCCACACATCGTTAATGGATATGTGTTGGAGCATCACCCCGCCGACGTGGAGGCAGACCCGTGGCAGTTTCTTACAAAGCAGGAACTCAAAAGTGATATTCTATTTCCTTACCATTTTGGGTGAGTGTTTCTGTCTTGAGCACATTCTCTTTTGTTTACTCCATGCATGGTATGTGGCCGGCTAATCGATGAGTTATGCATGACGTACTGTGCATGTATCGTGTCCGCAGGTTCCACTGGATTCTGCTAGTAATTAAAGTTGACACCTCAGAATGTCTCGTCCACGACTCTCTGAATAAGGATCCAAAGCTTTGGGTCGACATGAGAAGAATGCTGCAGAAGTAATTATTTTCATTCATTTGCGCTCTATATCGATCGGCCTATTTCGTTCATTTCCTAATATCAAGTAACTAATAACTCTCTTGTTCATTTAATTTTCTTTGCCTCGTAGGGTTTGGAGACGGTTCGTAGATACAAAGGTCGGTGAATTCAAAAAAGAGCTAGAATTCAAAAGGGCAAAGGCTAAGAATGGTGAGGATATTCAGCCAGCGGGGACCAATCTATGTGCATACTATGTCTGTGAGATGATCCGGAGATACACCTCTGAGCGGGTTCCGAGTGATACCAATGCTCAGAGGAATAACCTCCGGATGATGCTTAGTCCAGAAGCTCGCTTCCAACCACTTCAAGAGGAACTAGCTGGATGGTTCAGGAGGGAAGTCCTTCATCCTAAAGGAGAACACCATTACGAGGACGTAGAACTTTATATGCATTAAATTATGTATGGAAACTTGTTCAAAATTGTATATGGTCATCCGATGATATTGAATATATATTGTATATTCCTCTTGAATTCTTTTTGGTTCTAATTTCAAATTTGTTTGAAATTGTACATTCATATGCATGTATGTAGTACCGTAGAATATGTGAAACTCCTTCAAAATTAAAATAAAGCACAAAAGAAATAAAACAATACAAATTAAACAGAAAACAGGTTTAGGGGGGGGGGGGCTAAAACCCTAAACCTGCGGCGGCCTTTAGTCGCGGTTGGCCAGAAGAACCGCGACTAAAGGTCCTCCGCCCCGACGGCCGCCTGGCGCCCACGTGGACGGGCCTTTAGTCGCGGTTCTTAAGCAACCGCGACTAAAGGGTGGGGCCTTTAGTCGCGCCCGTTCGGTCGCGGTTGCGCAACCGCGACTAATGGCAGTTGCGAACCGCGACCAAAGGCCCTTTTTCCACCAGTGATTGTTTTTTTTGGCCCATTTTTTTGCCCAAGACCTTATCTTTTCATGTTAATGACAAGTTTGTTCATGTGGAGGGTTCATGCTAAAGGTGTCCTTTTAGCAAACAAATCGGTCGCTTGCTCAACCCTCATAGCATGAACGAATCATTCGCTGAGAGGTCCCGTCAAATCTGACGTTCAGTAGTATCGGTGTACAATTAAAAAGGGTTCGGGATAAGTCGGGATTGGATAAGATAGGGTGTTGCTTTCAAGGATTTAGAGTTCAGGGTTCATTTCCGATCCTGACTACGAGTTCAAGGTTTTTCTAAGACTTTTTCATTCTTATTAAACTACCCGAAGACAATTACAAGTATGTTTTGGTCGGTAGTTTGCACGCTTGCATCACGTTGCAAGTCGAAGCACTATAGTGCGCTGATGCTTTGGCCCCACTTCATGTACTATGACACTTTTACTATAGCTCGCAGCAGCAAACTAGTATACGACGAACTGGAGATCCCAATAGTATCAACGGTGTCCTTGTGCGCGCCGATCAGCATGCGCCAGCCTTGAACCCCACGGCGCCGCCGCCGACGTCGTACAGCACCTCGATCGTCCGCTGCTGCACGTTGCCGATGATGCCGAGGGAGCTGTCGTCGGTGTTGGCCGCGAAGGCGAGGCAGCTGTCCAGAATGATCCCGTCGGTGGCGAGGTCGACGACGACGCCCCCGGAGAACACCAGTGCGACGCTCGGTATGCTGACGCTGGACTGGCCGCTGAAGTCGAAGCACGTGTCGAAGATGCCCATGGGCTGCGCCGGCGGGTACTGCTTCATGCCGGCCTTGAACGCCGACGACAGCGCAGAGTACGCCGTCGCCGGAAGCCGCGTGATGATTGTGCCGGAGTCCATGATCGACCCGGCGGAGAAGACCGAGGCAGGTATGCTGAGCTGCCTGCCTCCCACCCTGATGGCCTGAAGGCGCACGCCGTAGTACGACGGGACCTCACTACTCCTCAGCATCGGCGTCTTCACTACGAAACCCGAGGTTGCTGCACCGAGAGTGAGGAATCCGGACGAGTCCGGAGTCGGCGGGAGGCAGTACGAGAAGGCCTTGCCGAAGGTCCCCGCTGTCTGGGTGGCGAGAGACTCTGCGCCGCCGCCGAGCCCCATGAGCCCATCGGTCTGGTCTTCGAGAAGGTTGCCCGACTCAGACTGGCTGCACCCGAACTGGAAGTTCTTGACGGTGCTGGAGCCCAGCGCGAGCGTGTCGGTGCTGTAAGTCCCAGTCCCGGTCGAACCATCGCCGTATTTGACAATATACTGGCATTGGGAGTTGGAGCAGCCTCTCCGGCGGAGCTGCGCGCAGGCGGCGGAGCTGCAGGGGAACGCGGAGTAGGTGCTCGACGAGCTGGGGTTGAAGAGCGAGTCCGCCTGCGCGTGGCACTGCGAGCACGGCTTGCACTGCACCCATGACACGTCGCTGCCGGTGTCGATGAGCATGGTCTGGGTCACGGCCGGCGAGCCGATGCCGACGGTGATCAGGTACTCCAGCGTGCCCAGGGAGGTGCCCAGCGTGGTGGGCACGGTAATGTCCGATTGCTCCACGTCACCTGCGCCACCCTTGACGCCGGAGTACTTCCGTGTGATGTAAGCGGCCCGGAGCTGGTCACGCCGGAGCATCTCCTGCAAGGTCGGCGCCTTGGTGGAGGGTACAGGCGAGGGCGAGCACGGGCCGTGCCGGTGGTGCAACGGCACCGTGACCCCGCCGTATGATGGAGTCACTGAAAGAACCGAACAGGGGAAAGGGAAACACGATGACAAACGTGCTCAAAATATCCTCAAAATAGTGCAAGGAAACTAATAGCAACATTGCATGCATGTGCGTCCATGGACAATGTTACTGCACCTTGGGGCTGGGAGCAGTTGACGGTGGCAGATTTGAGAGCGCCAGCGTGCAGAACCTTGTAGGTGCGAAGATCGTCCCCTCCGTGAGCAAGGAGAGTGTGAAGACAGGTGCACAACAGGAGAATCACAAGCTTGGGAATAGATGCCATGGCTGAGATGCAGTGGGCTGCAGTTTCGGAATGCGAGCGCTGCTTTTATACCGCATGCGTATAAACAAACAAAAGGTAGAAGTAACATCGTATGATTCGATTGTGATTTGTGAAAGCAAGCATTGTATTATTTGGGCAAAATGTGTGGTGAACGCCATGCAAAAAAAAAAGTGTGGTGAACGTACGTGGGAATGCTTGTGAAAAACAAACATTGTATTATTGGATGGACAAGCACCGTATATCAGGAGTATTTGTTGAGCCGACGGAGCGCGACGCGGGTTCATACGGTAACTTACTAATGCCGCTGTGGTGTGGGAAAGATTGGTTGAAGAGTACAAAACGATGATGGGACGTATTTCAGACCGTATGCGGATTCTTTCCTGCCTGCGAGTGCGACCTCCGGCCGTGCGCGTGCGCGCCTTTGTCCGAGTAGTACGAGAGCCCGGCCGGACTTGCCCTCGCGTGAGAACGTAGAGTACGAGAACCCGGCCGGCAAGCCGGAGAAAGTATCCGACGTACCCCGGCCGCGCGTTATGCCTCTCAATCCATCGGCAAGGCGTTGCAGTGGCGTGCGTCACATCGTACCGCCGTGGGAACGGAGCGTGCGTCACATCGTGCCGCAGCGACAAGGTTTCCCTGGGATCGCGGCCGAGCTCAGCTGTGTGGCTTCGGCTGCGCCCGGTCCGTCGTGCACTGAGGGCTGCGATGTGGACTGGAGCCAGTGATGTGCGGCATCGGGAAGCCAGGGCAGGGCAATATGGTATTGATGTAGAGGCCGGGGTTATCTTTCTTTTTGAAAAAAAAGGCAGGGCATATGCAGTGTGGGGAAATATCAGGTGGTACCAACAATTATATGCTCCCATGATACCAATTCAAAAAAATCAAATTGAAATGTTTCAAAAAAACAGAAAAAAAATCCATGGATGTTCTCAGCATATGTGTCTACAAACTCAATCCGGCAATCCGACCCATCGGTGACCGCGCCCATGGGCACCCGACACAAATGGGTAGGGTATGGGTCATCGTGTTCAACCATGGGCAAGCCCGATGGGTAACCCGATTTTAGCGATGGGCGGGGCATGGGTCTAAGTTTGTACCCATGGGTTACCCGATGAAAATTATTAATCAAAATACCTTTAAATTTCATATTCATATGTTGCATAGGATGCACATACATCAGATATATAAGTTGTACAGAGCCCCAAACCTCATAAACAAATGACCCAGTCACGTACGTAATGTTGTACATGTCTTTAAAGGCCACAAGGCAAAAACGTAGGAAGCCCAACAACGCACAGCTATATTACTATTATCTCTAGGCCTTTAGTTCTTTCACATTTCTTTTCAAGAATGAAGGCCCAACAATGTTCGGCCCAGACAACACACACATCGTTGGTTCAGGCACCTGGTAAAGTTTAGTACCACCTCGGCTAGCCATGGGAATAGAGAAGTCGCGGAGTCTATAAAAGGCAGCTGCTGGGAGAAGTGCATCTCTGAACGCAGCAGCAGCTGCACCTAGGGCATCTTGGAAAGCAAACTGAAACGTATATGCGTATTCAAAGGACCAAACCTGACACCACACAGTTGCTAGGCCACGAACGCCCACGCTGCACATTTCGTCCATGCCCAGAGCGAGCTCACGGGCAACGTATACGTCGTACACACCAGAGGACTCGTCCCCTGCATGCGTGCATGGTGCCCCCCCCCCTCATGGTTCGTCTCTGGGACAGACCGGAACCCCGGCGTCCGTTTCTACAAGTGCCCGAACCAGGGATTTAGTCTGATGTTTGTACGCCCATACATCAGATGAACTAGTTTTTGTTGCTGTTTTTGTGTATTTTGCTCATCATTCAGCTTGAAAACCGGGGCAGGACGGAGGGCTGTGTGTATTTTACTGGAGCCGGGCCACCGTGACGTGAAGACTGCACGTCGCAGCGGAAGCACCGGCTGCTGTTCTTGCGGTTCCGCAAGACATGCGCCCGAGCTGTGCTCCCCACATGACATGCACCCGAGCTGTACTCCTGGTCAAATCGCCGGGCCCGCGCGCCAAAAGGACAATGCCCCACACTGCATGGTCTGTCCACTTTTGGGCGTCAGACCTGTACCCGGGCCGAGCCCACCACGGGCGACTTGAGCGCTGTATTTGCTTGTATCGAGCCAGTATGTCCGCTTTACTGATTTTGACGTTTTCTTTTGCACGGATCCCCTCGCGCAGCACGGCCGTCGATGCGCTGCGTGCATCTGCCGCTGCGTGCAGGACGGCCGCTCTCCAGCTGCTGGCCGCTTGTTTCTGTAACTTGCCATCACAACAACTTGTGGTTTTGAGAAAGATTCGCTCCTCAAGCAGGTGCAGTCATTTGTGTCATGTGACAGTAAAAATAAATATTTATTTCAAACCCGATGGGTGCCCTAATGGGTCGGGTTGCCCGATGGGTTCGGGCATGGGTATGACTCAAGACCCATGGGTAGGGTCGTGGGTCTGCTCCTTTGCCCATTTGCTATTCGGGCATGGGTTTCATAGAGCTCTACCCGGTCAAACCCGACCCGACTGCCGGCTTGACTACAAACCCTAAAATATATTCGGATCCCAATTCGATATACACATTGAGAATAAAAAAAAGGCAAATCTGTTGTGAATCATGTATTTTTTCACACTGTTCATGTTTTTTTTCTTTATTCACACTATTCATGCTGAATTTGTCTTTTTTGTTTTTCATTGTACAATTTGAATTTGGATCTAATTTTTTTCTATAGTTTGTATACACATATGTTGAGAACATCCATGATTTTTTCGATTTTTTTTGAAACATTTCAATCTGATTTTTTTTCTGAATTGGTATCATTGGAGCATATGTCCACAGGGCTTATCTCAATTTTTCTGTTTTTTTATTTGGGCTCATCTCCCTCTCCCATTGAAATTTTGAGGCGCATTAAATCTTTGCATGTAAGAATTAAAAAGAAACTCACCAATACAATACATATAGTGTTTCTACTTATCTAGTGGCCAAGCATGTATGCACTGCAATTAAACCAAATTAATGCATTCGTTTAATTTGGGTAGTTTTATAAAGTATGAGATACATTCTTAGACTCACCATGTACCTTGATTGATGAGATTTTATATTTGAGCCTTGTAAACCGGAAAGGAAGGAGTACCACCATATTGATGGGGAACGTAGCATATGCAATTCCAAAAAAAAATCCTACGCTCACGCAAGATCTATCTAGGAGATGCATAGCAACGAGAGGGGGAGAGCGTGTCTACGTACCCTCGTAGACCGAAAGTGGAAGCGTTTGTCGACGCGGTTGATGTAGTCGAACTTCTTCTCATTCCAACCGATCAAGCACCGAACGTACGGCACCTCCGAGTTCTGCACACGTTCAGCTCGATGACGTCCCTCGAACTCTTAATCCAGTAGAGTTTCGAGGAAGTAGATGAGTTACGTCAGCACAATGGCGTGGTGACGGTGATGGTGAAGTTATCCGCGCAAGGCTTCGCCTAAGCACCACGAGAATATGACCGGAGGCGTAAACTGTGGAGGGGGGCGCCGCACACGGCTAACAATCGTTGGCGTGTGCTCTAAGCACCCCCTCGCCATGTATATATAGGTGGGAGGGGGCTACTTGGGGCCCCTATTCCAATTCGCCCCCCCTTTCCTTTTACCGGAAGGCATCAAAAGGGAAGAGAGGGAGGAGGAAGGAAAGGGGGGCGAACCCCCTTCTCCTTCTCCTATTCAACCTCCTTCTTTAGGGGGGGGGCGCCACCCCTTGTGGGCTGGTGTGCTCCCCTCCGATGGCTCATAAGGCGCATTATTCCCCCGGGGGTTTCGGTAACCCCCCGGTACTCCGATATATACCCGATACATCCCGGAACACTTCCGGTGTCCGAATATTATCGTCCTATTTCGAGGCTCCTCGTCATGTCCGTGATCTCATCCGGGACTCTGAACAACATTCGATCACCAAATCACATAACTCATATAATACAAAATCGTCATCGAACGTTAAGCGTGCGGACCCTACGGGTTCAAGAACTATGTAGACATGACCGAGACACCTCTCCGGTCAATAACCAATAGCGGAACCTGGATGCCCATATTGGCTCCTACATATTCTACGATGATCTTTATCGGTCGAACTGTTATGACAACATACATAATTCCCTTTGTCCATCGGTATGTTACTTGCCCGAGATTCGATCGTCGGTATCTTCATACCTAGTTCAATCTCGTTACCGGAAAGTCTCTTTACTCGTTCCGTAATACACCATCCTGCCCAAGATTTGATCGCCGGTATGCTTCTCTGAGGTCTTTCATTGAAAACTTTTATTCAAGTATCCTTCTATGCTATCCAGAAATTCTATATCATTTCCAATCAACAATGTGTCATCCACATATAAATTAGAAATGTTGCAGAGCTCCCACTCACTTTCTTGTAAATACAGGCTCCTCCGGAAGTCTGTATAAAACCATATGCTTTAATCACCTCATCAAAGTGTATATTCCAACTCTGAAATGCTTGCACCAGTCCATAAATGGATCGCTGGAGCTTGCACACTTTGTTAGCACCTTTAGGATCGACAAAACCTTCTGGTTGCATCATATACAACTCTTCTTTAAGAAATCCATTAAGGAATGCAGTTTTGACTTCCATTTGCCAGATTTCATAATCATAAAATGTGGAAATTGCTAACATGATTCGAACAGACTTAAGCATCGCTACGGGTGAGAAAGTCTCATCGTAGTCAACTCCTTGAACTTGTCGAAAACCTTTTGCGACAAGTCGAGCTTTATAGACAGTAACATTACCATCAGCGTCAACCTTCTTTTTGAAGATCCATTTATTCTCTATGGGTCGCCGATCATCGGGAAAATCCACCAAAGTCCACACTTTGTTCTCATACATGGATCCTATCTCAGATTTCATGGCCTCAAGCCATTTATCGGAATCTAGGCTCATCATAGCTTCTTCATAGTTCATAGGTTCGTCATGTTCAAGTATCATGACGTCCAGAACAGGATTGTCGTACCACTCTGGTGCGGATCGGACTCTGGTTGACCTACGAGGTTCAGTAGTAACTTGATCTGAAGGTTCATGATCATCACCATTAGCTTCCTCTCTAGTTGGTGTACGCATCATGGGAACAGATTTCTCAGATGAGCTACCTTCCAAATTGAGAGAAGGTACAATTACCTCATCAAGTTCTACTTTCCTCCCACTCACTTCTTTCAAGAGAAACTCCTTCTCTAGAAAGGTTCCATTCTTGGCAACAAAGATCTTGCCTTCGGATCTGTGGTAGAAGGCATACCCAATTGTTTCCTTAGGGTATCCTATGGAGACGCACTTCTCCGATTTGGGTTCGAGCTTATCAAGCTGAAGCCTTTTGACATAAGCATTGCATCCCCAAACTTTCAAAAACGACAGCTTCGGTTTATTGTCAAACCACAGTTCATACGGTGTTGTCTCAACGGATTTTGATGGTGCCCTCTTTAACGTGAATACAGCTGTCTCTAATGCATAACCCCAAAACGATAGTAGTAAATTGGTAAGAGAGATCATAGATAGCACCATATCTAATAAAGTACGGTTACAACGTTCGGACACACCGTTACGCTATGGTGTACCAGGTGGCGTGAGTTGTGAAACTATTCCACATTGTTTTAAATGAAGGCCAAACTCGTAACTAAAATATTCACCTCCATGATCAGATCGTAGAAACTTTATTTTCTTGTTATGATGATTCTCCATTTCACTTTGAAATTCTTTGAACTTTTCAAATGTTTTAGACTTGTGTTTCATTAAGTAGATATACCCATATATGCTCAAATCATCTGTGAAGGTCAGAAAATAACGATACCCGCCGCGAGCCTCAACACTCATCAGACCGCATACATCGGTATGTATTATTTCTAATAAGTCATTGGCTCGCTCCATTGTTCTGGAGAACGGAGTTTTGGTCATCTTGCCCATGAGGGCATGGTTCGCAAGTATCAAATGATTCATAATGAAGTGATTCCAAAAGTCCATCTGCATGGAATTTCTTCATGTGCTTTACACCAATATGACCTAAATGGCAATGCCACAAATATGTTGCACTATCATTGTCAACTTTGCATTTTTTGGCATCAATATTATGAATATGTGTATCACCACAATCGAGACTCAACAGAAATAGACCACTCTTAAAGGGTGCATGACCATAAAAGATATTACTCATATAAATAGAACAACCATTATTCTCTAATTTAAATGAATAATTGTCTCACACTAAACAAGATCCAGATATAATGTTCATGCTCAATGCTGGCACCAAATAACAATTATTTAGGTCTAAAACTAACCCCGAAGATAGATGTAGAGGTAGCGTGCCGACAACGATCACATCGACCTTCGAACCATTCCCGACGCGCATCGTCACCTCGTCCTTAGCCAATCTTTGTTTAATCTGTAGTCCTTGTTTCGAGTTACAAATATGAGCAACCGATCCGGTATCAAATACCCATGCACTACTACGAGCATTAGTAAGGTACAGATCAATAACATGTATATCAAATATAACTTTTTTCACTTTGCCATCTTTCTTATCTGCCAAATACTTGGGGCAGTTCCGCTTCCAGTGACCAGTCCCTCTGTAGTAGAAGCACTCAATTTCAAGCTTGGGTCTAGCTTTGGGCTTTGTCGGTGTCAAAACCGGCGGATCTCGGGTAGGGGGTCCCGAACTGTGCGTCTAGGCGGATGGTAACAGGAGACAAGGGACACGATGTTTTACCCAGGTTCGGGCCCTCTTGATGGAGGTAAAACCCTACGTCCTACTTGATTGATAGTGATGATGTGGGTATTACAAGAGTAGATCTACCACGAGATCAAGGAGGCTAAACCCTAGAAGCTAGCCTATGGTATGATTGTTGTTCGTCCTATGGACTAAAGCCATCCGGTTTATATAGACACCGGAGAGGGCTAGGGTTACACAGAGTCGGTTACAATGGTAGGAGATCTACATATCAGTATTGCCAAGCTTGCCTTCCACGCCAAGGAAAGTCCCATCCGTACACGGGATGAAGTCTTCAATCTTGTATCTTCATAGTCTTGGAGTCCGGCCGATGATGATAGTTCGGCTATCCGGACACCCTCTAGTCCAGGACTCCCTCAGTAGCCCCTGAACCAGGCTTCAATGACGACGAGTCCGGCGCGCATATTGTCTTCGGCGTTGCAAGGCGGGTTCCTTCTCCGAATAATTTATAGAAGATTGTGAACACCAGGATAGTGTCCGACTCTACAAAATAAATTCCACATACCACCGTAGAGAGAATAATATTTACACAAGTTCAATCTGCTGACGTATTTGGTGGCGTGATGTCACACCACTACCAAGCCTTTACTCGAATTGTTTTTATTGTACCACCTCAACGTGTTTAGCGAAGCGGTTTCCTTGGCACGCCTTGTCGAAGCAGAGATCGTGTTCCCCTTATTCCGGGATTCCCATCAATACGGACGTGGGTAACCCAACCGCGCCATTGATTGCGGCGCTTGGGAGATAAGCGGGTTTTATCAGGCCGGTGGGGACGCATGTTTTCGTCTGCCCATATAAGGGGATAAAGATCCAACCCTTTTACCTACGCCTTCTTCCTCCTTGGCTTATCCATCTCCGGGAACTCGAGCTCCAGCACCCAAGTCCGCACATCTCACCTCAACCTTCTCCAACTATGTCTGGAGCGGGAGGCAAGTGGATGGCCTCCTCCGTTACGGAGGGGCACATCCAGAAGCTGCGCAGCGCCGGATATCTGTCCAGTGACATCGCGCACCGGCTCCCCGACGAGGGGGAGCTCATCCCCACCCCCAGGCCCCATGAGAGGGTAGTATTTCTTTCCCATTTCCTCCGCGTACTGGGCTTCCCAATCCACCCCTTTGTCCGGGGGCTCATGTTCTACTACGGCCTGGATTTCCATGATCTAGCCCCGAATTTCATTCTCAACATCTCGGCGTTTATCGTCGTGTGTGAGGCCTTCCTCTACATCCAGCTCCACTTCGGCTTGTGGCTCAAGACCTTCAGTATCAAGCCGAAGGTTGTGAAGGGCAGCCAAGCGGAGTGCGAAGGCGCCATAGTGGGCAAGATGCCCAACGTTACTTGGCTTGAGGGCACTTTCGTGGAAACCGTTAAGGGGTGGCAATCGGGGTGGTTCTACATCACCGAGCCGCGTGACCCTGAATGGGCAGCAGCCCCCGAATTCAGATCTGGCATCCCCATACGGCTCACCTCCTGGAAAGAGAGGGGCCGGACATGGGGTGATTCGGAGGAGCTGACCGGACTCCAAGCCTGCATCCAAAAGCTAGTGAGCAAGAAGCTCAAGCTTGTCAACGTAGTCCAGGTCATGCTCATCCACCGGATTCTCCCGTGCCAACGACGGGGCTTCAATATGTGGGAGTTCGATTCGGCGCAGCACCAGACTTTGAGCGGGCTCTTCGACACTATGTACGAAGGTGCCTGGAGGGTGCTGTTTAAGGGCGCCAAGGCCCCCGCATCCGCTACCGAAGATCGCGGATTCAGCTCGTAGCGTCCGACTAGCGAGGTAAGCGATTTTTCCCTTTACGGGACACTCGTTTTTCATAGTTTGACTCTATGCGGGATCTAAACTCCCCCTCCTTTGACGGGACTGGCTGAAGAAGGCCAAACAGACTATCTGTCCGGCTCCATTGCCAGAAGACCCAGCAGACTCCCGCTTAACGGGGCTGCTGGCTCCAGCACCCCACGTGGTGCCGGAGAAGAAGGCCAAGAAGAAGGCAACGAGCACTCGAAAGAGTTCCAGTTTTCAGGTGTCATCGGACGATGACTCCGAGGCAGACTCCTCCCACAAAGGCGAGGAGGAGAAGAAGAAGGCCCCTCCCCCAGCGGGGGGAGGGAAGAAAAGGAAGGCTTCCCCAACGAGGGAGGCTGAAGGGTCCAAGAAGGGAAGGACTCTTCCCCCGGACTGCTCTGCCAACGCCAGTGATGACGACGAGGATTGGCCTCCAAGGGCCAAGCCCCTGGCGAGATCGTAAGTATCCGGACTCCCGAATAACTTCATGGTTTTTCTTTTCGCCACATAGTGTCTTTCTAATGCCGCATACAACCATGCAGTCCGCCCAAGGATGATCTTCCCGCTTCGTCGAGCGGGTCCTTGGGTGCGTCGGATATGGATTCCCTTCCGACCGGCTCCACCCCCCATGATACGGACGATGCCGAGGTGCGATCCCGGGAAGGGACCCGCCAGGAGGAGAAGGCCCCGGAGGTGCCGCAGGGCAACCTCCCGGACTTTGCACCAGACTCGGCCCCGGAACCCGTAGTGGCTCCGAAGTCCGGCGAGCGGCCCCTTCGTAAGAAGGGAAGACCGTGACGCCGGCGGCCTCTGTCCAACCGGAGGCGCCGGATAGCTTGCTGGAGGCGCTCAACGGCGCCTCCATCGAAGAGGAACACCGCACCTTCATGAGTGTGGTGATTCAGAAGGTTCAGCTCGCCAAGAGCGGGCTGACCGAAGCCTGCAGCAGCCTTCTAACAGGCTTTGAGGTAAGAATTTTGATATATGTAAAATAGTACCACATAAACAGTAGCCCCTGATGCTTGGTTCGGTATTCAGAAAGAAAAGCCGGACTGAGGATCTAAAAAGATATACGCAGGAGTCATAAAAAATATGTCAATATGGGATTGCAGGCTGTGCTGCTGACCTCTGCCGCACTGACTGCGGAGGTCAATACTTTGAAGCAAAGCCTCGAGCGGTCCGAGAACGAGCTCGGTCGTGCCAAGAAGCAGCTCGAGGACAAGGAAGGTGAGTAACACCTTATTAAAATTGTACCTTACAGAAAAGGATTTGGTTGCAAGAATAATGACAGGGATAACATGGGTATTGCAGGGGCCACGAACGAGGTGGCGACCCTGAAGGAGGCGGTGTCCGTGGCCGAACGTAATGCAGCCGTGGAGTGCACCGAGCGAGAGAAGCAGGAGGCGCGGGTGGCGGAGGTACAGCAAGAGCTCCAGGCTCTCGTGGAAAAACATGAGAGTCTGGAGCGCGAATCGAAGACTCGAGAGTCCGAGCTTGCATCGGCTCTTGAGAGTGCCAAAGCCGCTAAGCCGAAGCCTACAAGGCCCTCCAAGAAATCGAGGCGTTGAAGAAAATAGCGGCGGGTAAGGCATTTTTCATGCAAAGTAAGCATGTGAGTGTGAATTACCTATCACTTACCCGAATCCGGAGCTCTCCAGGAGCGTTCGTGGATCTGCCCCGCAGCGTGTTCGATGCTGCCGCTTTCTATAGAGCCGAGGAGGGGAGCTCGACAGAGAAGGTCTTCTGGTCTCAGTATGCTGAGCCGGACATCCGGTGCCCCTTAGCGACCAGCTGAAGTAGCTGGTCGAGCTCCACAAGGTGGCCGAACAGGCCATGAAGGGCATCATAGTACGGCTGTGGCCTAAGGAGGACATGCCTGGGAGCTACTTCGGCCTAGTGCGGCGGCTGGTGGATGCGTGTCCGTGGGTTGAAGTCATGAAGCACTCCGCCTGCATTGAAGGTGCCCGTCGGCCCCTTGCCCGCGCAAAGGTGCACCGGGGCAAGATGGATGCTCAGAAGCTTGTGACGGACGCGCCACCGCTGGGCAAGGAGCATCACACGCCCGAGATGTATTATAAGAGTGTCCTGAAGGGTGTCCGCATTATTGCGGGTGAGTGCGCCAAAGATGTAATATTTGAGTAGACTCGCATTTTGTTATCCTGTGCGCTGAAAACTTTGTTCATATGCGCTAAGCAACACTTGTTAATTTAAAATATTACCTTCTGTGCGGCTGTTTATCAAATCTGAGAGATGGCAAGTCGCCGGCTTCAGCCCCCATGCCACGAGTGCTGGGGTGTTCGGGATAAATTTGAGCACTCTTGTTCCAATTTTTGGGTCCATCTAGGGAGGCGCTCAACACAACGAACAAGGCAACCGGACTTATAATGCTTGAACACTCTCACTTAGCCATAGAATTCTATAATTTTAAATTTTGGCGAAGCCCCTAGTGTTCGGAAGGCCGAATTTGGGGCGCTATCCACGCCTGGGCTGGACAAAGCCGGCTCCTCACTCTAAGCGGCATAAGTCTTTAGGGACTCGCAAAAAACCTCTCGAACAGCGACCGGCTCTCGCCTCATCATGACGGTCAGTTTTAGCTTTCTCCACTGAGGCGCTCGCCCAGCTCAACTGGGGCGCAATCGCAGTGGTTCTGCCAGTGCTACCTTAGCCGATACAACAAAACATAAGGTACCAAAACATGGGAGCCGGGCAAACCCAACTATTGACCCAAGACATGATTCGGAGCCGATGCATATAATGCTATAAGTTTGGGGTGCCGCACTAGTGAAAGTGTTCAGACTTATCACACCATGATGCGGGAAACATAAGCCCCTGGTGTATTTAGCCGTACCAAAGTGTACGGATGCAACATGTCATAAATGAACATATGTATAAGAAAGAAATGCAATTGTAAGCAAAAAGGTGCTGCATTGTTCATTCAAGAAATACTGCTGTGAATGCAGAACGATACAAATGGTGCGATGAGCAAGGGATGTTACTATTAAACATGTCCCCCTCCAGGGGTAGGCTGCGGAGTGGTGTATAAAACATATTTAATGCTCGTAATGGAGACCACCTAGATATTCGTCGTAGCCTTTCTCCTTCCTTGGTCTACTGCCGGATAGGGCCTCTGATGAACGGAGTTCTGTGGGTAAAAAAAAGGAAAGAGAAAAAGAAAAAAAAGAACGACACACTTGAGAGCCCCTGGTGTGGTTAAGCCGCATTCTGGGCCTATCGTGGTCGTGCCCCTCCCCC
This sequence comes from Triticum dicoccoides, assembly GCF_002162155.2. Classification (NCBI taxonomy): domain Eukaryota; kingdom Viridiplantae; phylum Streptophyta; class Magnoliopsida; order Poales; family Poaceae; genus Triticum; species Triticum dicoccoides. The sequence goes on along the minus strand of NC_041393.1, from coordinate 676,060,348 downwards.
CATGCCCATGGTATCTTCAGAGCGTAATGGTGTACGCGAAGGACCTGTCTTGAAATTTTGCAGGGGCTGGGGTTGGGGCCGCACTGCTACGCGTGCTTGGAACGTGCCAGGTGGTCTTGTTGTAGGTTACTCCGGGCGCGTTTAGCCGTGTCCGGTCGCTTAACGGCCGGACTCGAGAATTGCCTTAGGAGGCTGCACTGTACTTCTGCCGCGAGAGCCGCTGTATGTTCCTCCGTTCGGAGAGAGCGTTCAGTGTTTCCGTTGACCGTGATGACTTCTCGAGGGCCTGGCATCTTGAGCTTGAGGTATGCATAGTGCGGCACTGCGTTGGACTTTGCAAACGTGGTACGTCCAAGCAGAGCATGATAGCCGCTGTGGAACGGAACTATGTCGAAGATTAACTCCTCGCTTCGGAAGTTATCCGGGGATCCGAAGACCACTTCCAGTGTAACTGAGCCTGTACAATTGGCTTCTACACCTGGTATGACGCCTTTAAAGGTCATCTTGGTAGGTTTAATCCTTGAGGGGTCTATGCCCATTTTGCGCATTGTATCCTGATAAAGCAGGTTCAGGCTGCTGCCGCCGTCCATCAGGACTCTGGTGAGGTGAAATCCATCGACGATGGGGTCTAAAACCAATGCGGCGAATCCGCCGTGGCGGATGTTGGTGGGGTGGTCCCTTCGGTCAAAAGTGATCGGGCAGGAGGACCATGGATTGAACTTCGGGGCAACTGGCTCCATCGCGTATACATCCCTGAGTGCACGCTTCCGCTCCCTTTTGGGTATGTGGGTTGCGTATATCATGTTCACCGTCCGAACTTCTGGGGGGAAACCCTTCTGTCCTCTATTGTTCGGCGGTCGGGTCTCTTCCTCGCCATCGCTATGCAGCCCCTTGTCATTGTTTTCGGCAATTAACTTGCATGCCTGCTTGAATACCCAACAGTCCCTGTTGGTGTGGTTAGCTGGCTTTTCGGGGGTGTCGTTTATCTGGCACGAGCGGTCGAGTATTCTGTCCAAATTGGGCGGACCCGGGGTAGTTCTTTTGAATGGCTTTTTCCGTGACCGGGTTTAGAGCCTTTGAATCCGGCATTGACTGCCGTATCCTCGCTATTGTCGCCGTTAATGCGGCGTTTGTTTTTGTTGCGACGCGACCTGCCATTGCGGTCCTCGATATCCGGACTGCCAGAATTTTTGCTGAGGTTGTTGCTACGAGCTAGCCAGCTATCCTCACCTGCGCAGAAGTGGGTCATGAGTGATGTAAGGGCTGCCATGGATTTCGTCTTTTCTTGTCCTAAGTGCCGGGCCAGCCACTCGTCGCGGATGTTATGTTTGAAGGCCGCGAGGGCCTCCACATCCGGACAGTTGACGATTTGATTTTTCTTAGTTAGGAACCGCGTCCAGAATTGTCTGGCCGATTCGTCTGGCTGCTGAATTATATGGCTTAGGTCGTCAGCGTCTGGTGGTCGCACGTACGTGCCTTGGAAGTTATCGAGGAATGCGGCTTCCAGGTCTTCCCAACTCCCAATTGACCCTGCTGGCAAGCTGTTAAGCCAATGCCGGGCTGGTCCTTTAAGCTTGAGTGGGTGGTATTTGATGGCGTGGAGATCATCACCGCGAGGCATGTGGATATGAAGGAGATAGTCCTCGATCCAAACCGCGGGGTCTGTTGTGCCATCATAAGATTCAATGTTCACGGGTTTAAACCCTTCGGGGATTTGATGATACATTACTTCATCTGTGAAGCATAGCGGGTGTGCGACGCCTCTGTATTGGGCGATATCACGACGAAGTTCAAGAGAGCTTTGTCTACTGTGTTCGGCCCGGCCGGACTTACTTTGTCCGGCGTGACGGTTGTCGTCACGTATCATGGGGCGCCCACGTGATCCATAGATCGATCTTGATTGTCTTGCCTTATCCTCCAATATATCTCGCAAGTCCAGAGCGTTCCCCTGTGGCCTTGTGCTTTTCGAGTGATGCCGGGGTACGGTTCTAGTGGAGGGCCTAGAGGCCTCTCTGTCGCGGCCACGGGGTGGTCGGTCAGCCATATTGTCTGCTGGTGATGCAGGTTCATATGCCTCCTCCTCTAATCGGGGGAGCAACTTGCATTTAGGGTAGCTTTTGGAGGGGCGTTCGAGCTCATGCTCTTCGGCCGCGAGGACTTCAGTCCATCTGTCGGCTAGCAGATCTTGATCAGCTCTAAGCTGCTGCTGCTTTTTCTTGAGGCTGTTTGCCGTGGCCATAAGCCTGCGTTTAAAATGCTCTTGTTCGACAGGATCCTCAGGCACGACGAATTCGTCGTCGTCGAGGCTTGCCTCGTCTCCGGAGGGAGGCATGTAATCCTCTACCTCTTCGTCTGCCGTTCTCTCATGAGGGCTGGCATCTCCGCCCTCCTGTGCTGAATCTTGCTGGAGGGGGTTGTCGTCGGCACTGTCTGGGGTGTTATTATCTCCGGTGCCAAAATCTCCGTTCTTGCTATGGCGGGATTTAGAGCGGCGCCGCTGACGCCGGCGCTTGGGCTGTTTCTTGGAGGGGTCATCCTCCATTGTTCCTTCGCCATTCCCATCCTTTGGGATATCCACCATGTATATGTCATATGATGAGGTGGCTTTCCGGTGCCCAGTAGTTGCTGGTTCTTGGTCGTCTCCGGCATCATCGTCCATACCGTCGATGTCTTCGGAGTCGAAGTCTAGCATGTCGGTTAGATCGTCGACAGTGGCTACTAAGTGGGTGGTGGGTGGGCTTTGAATTTCTTCGTCGTCCGCATCCCAACCGTCCTGACCGCAGTCCGGCCAGGGCTCTCCTGATAACGAGAGATACTTTAGCAAACTCAAGATGTCGCCGAAAGGTGAGTGTTGAAAGATGTCCGCAGCGGTGAACTCCTTGATCGGCGCCCAATCGGATTCAATTGGAGAGGGCGCGGGAGGTTCGGAGTCCGACAAGGAGTCCGGCACCTCGGAGTCACGAGCTTCATGAGGGACAAGGTCAGTGTTCGGCTCTATCGCCGTAGAGGTTGCAGCCCATGAGGCGGTGTCTAGCCACCCGTCCTCGATCTGCGCAGCCGGCTCCGAACTGAAGATCGGAGCGGACTCGTGTGCGGCCTCCAAGGCACTGTCCGGCTGCAGAGCTAAATCATGCCCATCGTGACAGTGCGGCGCGCTCGGTTGTGGCTCAGATCCATCGAAGATCAAGTCTCCGTGGATGTCAGCCGTGAAGTTCAAACTTCCAAATCTGACCTGACGGCCAGGGGCGTAGCTTTCGATCTGCTCCAGATGGCCAAGCGAATTGGCCCGCAGTGCAAAGCCGCCGAATACGAAGATCTGTCCGGGAAGGAAGGTCTCACCCTGGACTGCATCATTGTTGATGATCAAACAAGCCATCGAGCCTATCGGTGACGACACAGAGGAACTCTCAATGAAAGCACCAATGTCGGTGTCAAAACCGGCGGATCTCGGGTAGGGGGTCCCGAACTGTGCGTCTAGGCGGATGGTAACAGGAGACAAGGGACATGATGTTTTACCCAGGTTCGGGCCCTCTTGATGGAGGTAAAACCCTACGTCCTGCTTGATTGATATTGATGATGTGGGTATTACAAGAGTAGATCTACCACGAGATCAAGGAGGCTAAACCCTAGAAGCTAGCCTATGGTATGATTGTTGTTCGTCCTATGGACTAAAGCCATCCGGTTTATATAGACACCGGAGAGGGCTAGGGTTACACAGAGTCGGTTACAATGGTAGGAGATCTACATATCCATATTGTCAAGCTTGCCTTCCACGCCAACGTAAGTCCCATCCGGAAACGGGACGAAGTCTTCAATCTTGTATCTTCATAGTCTTGGAGTCCGACCGATGATGATAGTTCGGCTATCCGGAGACCCCCTAGTCCAGGACTCCCTCAGGCTTCTTCCCGGGAGTGGCAACTTGCTTGCCATTCTTCTTGAAGTTCCCCTTCTTTCCCTTGCCCTTTTTCTTGAAACTAGTGGTCTTGTTAACCATCAACACTTGATGAGCGTTGTGAAGAGCTTGGGAATAGTCTTTTCCATCCCTTGCATATTATAGTTCACCATGAAGCCTTTATAGCTTGGTGGCAGTGATTGGAGAACTCTGTCAATGACACGATCATCTGGAAGATTAACTCCCAGCTGAGTCAAGTGATTATGATATCCAGACATTCTGAGTATGTGTTCACTGACATAACTTTTCTCCTCCATTTTGCAGCTATAGAACTTGTTGCAGACTTCATATCTCTCAACTCGGGCATTTGCTTGAAATATTAACTTCAACACCTGGAACATCTCATATGGTCCATGACGTTCAAAATGTCTTTGAAGTCCCGATTCTAAGCCGTAAAGCATGGCACACTGAACTATTGAGTAGTCATCAGATCGAGCTTGTCAGACATCATAACATCAGCATCTGCTCCTGCAGCAAGCCTTTCACCTAGCAGAGCATCAAGGACATAATTCTTCTGTGCAGCAATGAGGATAATCCTCAAGTTACGAACCCAGTCCATGTAGTTGCTACCATCATCTTTTCACTTAGCTTTCTCTAGGAACACATTAAAATTCAAAGGAATGGTAGCATGGTCCATTGATCTACAACATAGATATGCAAAAACTATCAGGACTAAGTTCATGATAAATTAAGTTCAATTAATCATATTACTTAAAAACTCCCACTTAGATAGTCATCCCTCAAGCCATCTAAATGATACGTGATCCAAATCAACTAAACCATGTCCGATCATCATGTGAGATGGAGTAGTCATCAATGGTGAACATCTCTATGTTGATCATATCTACTATATGATTCACGTTCGACCTTTCGATCTCTAGTGTTCCGAGGCCATGTCTATACATGCTAGGCTAGTCAAGTTTAACCCGAGTATTCAGCATGTGCAAAACTTTCTTGCACCCGTTGTATGTGCACGTAGAGCCTATCACACCCAATCATCACGTGGTGTCTCAGCACGAAGAACTATCGCAGCGGTGCATACTCGGGGAGAACACTTATACCTTGAAATTTAGTTAAGAGATCATCTTATAATGCTACCGCCGTACTAAGAAAAATAAGATGCATAAAGATAAACATTACATGCAATCAAAATATGTGACATAATATGCCATCATCATCTTGTGCTTTTGATCTCCATCTCCAAAGCATCGTCATGATCTCCATTGTCACTGGCTTGACACCTTGATCTCCATCGTAGCGTCGTGGTCATCTAGCCAACTATTGCTTCTATAACTTAGTTATAAAGTAAAGCAACTACATGGCGTTTGCATTTCATACAATAAAGAGATAACCATAAGGCTCCTGCCAGTTGCCGATTACTTTTAAAAAACATGATCATCTCATACAACAACGTATATCACACAACATGCCCTGCAAAAACAAGTTAGACGTCCTCTACTTTGTTGTTGCAAGTTTTACGTGGCTGCTATGGGCTTCTAGCAAGAACCGTTCTTACCTACGGCATAAAACCACAACGGTGATTTATCAAGTTTGTTGTTTTAACCTTCAACAAGGACCGGCCGCAGTCAAATTCGATTCAACTAAGTTGGAGAAACGAACACCCGCCAACCACCTTTATGAAAACTAGTTACATGTCTGTCGGTGGAACCGGTCTCATGAATATGGTCATGTAAGGTTGGTCCGGGCTGCTTCATCCAACAATACCGCCGAATCAAAATAAGACATTCGTGGGAAGCAATATGACGATCACCGCCCACAACTCTTTGTGTTCTACTCGTGCATATCATCTACGCATAGACCTGGCTCGGATGCCACTGTTGGGGAACCTAGCATGTGGAAGTGCAATCATGCCCTTAGTCTTACTTTGATGTTGATGACAATATACTCATAGGGGATTAACAAAGTTTGTCAAGTATATCTCAGGTTCAGTCCCCTCGGGATCATGTGTGTGTGGATTAAGACTTCGGAAATATTTATCTTCTTCAAGAATGAAGAAACAAGTCTACTAGCTTAGGCACCTTTTTATGCTTGTTCTTGAGTATAGAGACCCACACTATTAAGAGGGGAACATGGGGTCTCGCTAAAAGTCTTGCTCAAATGATCTACTTCAGGATCTCATCTTCTGTGCCTTGGTTCTGTCAGACGAGCGATGTGTGTCGGACGACCGGTATTCACCGGACGTTCGATACCTCCTTTCCAGAGCCAAAACATTAAATTCACGGTTTCCACCGGACATCCGACTTCTCCTCATCAGTACAAAAACATCGGATGACCGGCGTCCACCGGACGTCCGGTACCTTTGATACCAAGCCAAAACATCGGGCGTCCGTGATCCTCCTGTCGTCCGGTACCTTCTATACCGAGCCAAAACATTGGACGTCCGGAATACTCCGGTCGTCCTGTACCTTCTATACCAAGCCAAACAATCGGACTTCCAGTCCCTGTCAGAACCGAGCCCTCGGTCGTCCGATGTGTATCGGACGGCCGACGCTGCTGTGCGGTTTTGGTCCCAACGGCTAGCATACTATAAATATCTCTCTCCTATCTCGAGGGAGGGTTGACCATTCGCTTCAAACATCCTCAAGAACACTTTTTACTCTCTCTCTCTCTCTCACTCTCCTTCTCCAAATCTTAGATCCTTAAGGGATTTGGGAGCATTTGAGAGAAGTGATCCACAAATGTGATAGATCCAATCCTTCCCCTTCTTTGCATCAAAGGAATTCGTGATTTGAGCAAGTCTTGAGCTTTTCTCCATCGCTCTTGTTACTCTTTGAGGTTGGAGACTCCTAGGCGGTAGGAGTCATTCGGTGAGGAATCGACCATTGTGACTACCCCCGGAAAGTTTGTGAGGGTTTGGAGACCGTCGGTGTCAAAACTGGCGGATCTCGGGTAGGGGGTCCCGATCTATGCGTCTTAGGCTGATGGTAACCGGAAGCAAGGAAGACAATGTTTACCCAGGTTCGGGCCCTCACGATGGAGGTAAAACCTCACTTCCTGCTTGATTAATATTGAAGATATGTGTAGTACAAGAGTAGATCTACCACGAGATCATAGAGGCTAAACCCTAAGAGCTAGCCTATGATGGTATGATTGTAATTGTGATCGGCCTTTTAAGGACCATCCTCTCCGGTTTATATAGACACCGGAGAGCTAGGGTTTACATGGAGTCGGTTACAAGGAAACATAATATCCGGATTGCCAAGCTTGTCTTCCACGCAAAGGAGAGTCCCATCCGGACACGAGCCGAAGTCTTGAGTCTTCACGCTTCTATAGTCCGGACGATGTATATAGTCCAACTGTCCGGATACCCCCTTATCTAGGACTCCCTCAGTAGCCCCTGAACCAGGCTTCAATGATGATGAGTCCGGCGTGCAGTCTTGTCTTCGGCATTGCAAGGAGGGTTCCTCCTCCGAATACTCCAAGATGTTTATCGAACACATAGACCGTGTCCGGATCTGCAAGATGATCTTCACATACCCTAGCATAAATCTGTTCTGCTGGCAATTTTTGCACGTCGTGCCCTTGCATTGTGGCCTGGTCCAACACGAACCGGCGTCTCCTGCTCCACCTCGACTCGCGTTGCGAGGCGGTTTTATTGGCACGTCCTGCCAAAGCAGAGATCGTGTCCCCCTTAATACGGTCTCTTTTATCAATATGGGCATATGTGACCCCACGGCGTCCGTTGGTATGATTCTGCGTATTTTAGATAAGTCTCAAGCGGTCACGCTGAGGACTCTTGGTATTCATCCCTTTTATAAAGGGGTCAAGGCCTACGCCTTTTTACCATCTCACCTGCTTCTTCTCGTACCTCGAGCTTCAGCACTCAAAACCTAAGCTCCAGCACCCCAGATTCTCCAGTATGTCCGGATCCGACGCAACATGCCGGTGGGTGGCCTCCTCGATTGAGGAGGAGGATATTGTGAAGCTTAGGGAGGTCGGATACCTGACCGCCGATGTTCAGCACCGGCTTCCTGCTCCGGGGCAAATTATCCCCAGGACGGAGCCCAATGAGAGCGCCGTGTTTATTCCTCACTTCCTCCGAGGCCTGGGCCTCACCCTCGACCCCTTTGTAAGGGGGCTCATGTTCTACTATGGGTTGGATTTTCATGATCTGGCTCCAGACGCCATCCTCCACATCTCGTCTTTCATTATTGTGTGCGAGGCTTTTCTCCACATCAACCCACACTTCGGCTTATGGCTGAAGACCTTCAATGTGAAGCCGAATATGATCGAGGGGAGACATGCGGAGTGCGGAGGCGCTATAATAAGCAGAAACACTGATGCACCATGGCCAGAGGGTTCTTTTCCGGAAGTATCCGACGTATGGCAACGGAGATGGTTCTATGTCACTACTCCCAGAGGCACAAAGTGGGTAGCTGCCCCCGAGTTCCGCTCAGGCCCTCCATCATAGTTGGCGTCTTGGACCGATGTGGGACGGAATTATGGGCCTGATGGCGATGTACCAGAACTGCAGAATTGTTTCCGGGAGCTTATTGAAAGGGACATAAATCTTGTCAGCATAATTCAGGTAATGTTAGTCCGGTGGATGTTGCCGTGCAAACGTCGGCCTCTCTGGATGTAGGAGTTTAATCCGGAGGGTCCGCAGACTATTAAGAACTTCTTCGACCTGACACTCGAAGGTATGTGCAAGTTATTCTTCGGATCACATGTAAAGTCTCCGGACACCACCAAGGATGCGGGCCTAAGCTGCAATCGCCTAGATGCCCAAGTAAGTAACCTTAAAGCCGGACACTTCATTTATACTTATCATGACTATTATTCTAACAATCCCTCCGCGGCCAGGAGTGGCTCGACAAGGCGAAGAGAACCAGGTGTCCGGCACCACTTCCTGAATGCTCTCCTGGTCCAACCATTGCAAAGATGCTGGACCGGGCGCTCAGCAAAATCCCTTTAGGGAAAGGCGAAGGAAAGGGCAGTGAAGCCGAACTTCACGCGCTGCGCATCCAGACCAGGGAAATCGCTAACCCTCCTATGGAGGATAGCCAGGAAGGGGAGGTTAAAGCCTCCTCCCCACGCGGGAAGAAGAGGGACGCCTCCAAAGATGTGGAGGCGGAGACACCCAAGCAAGGGAAGAAAGCATCACCAAGGGGCTCTACCGCGACGGGCGCCCTCACCACGTCGTGCCCACCAACGGGCCAGCCCTCTACCGAGCCGTAAGTTATTCATTAATTCGAAGGTGTGACGTTACTCCGAGATCCATAACCAGGACTTCGTCTTTCGTAGTCCGGCGAGCAGCTCTTCTCAATAGAGTTCGTCTTCGGGGGACATTCGTCCGGAGATGATGGAGAGCGAGACTCCACCCACCTCTCTGCCTCATGAAGCGGGCGACACGGAGGTGTCGTCACGGAGGAGTCCGGATCTGCCGAAGCCAGAGGCTAACACGTCAGCCGCCCTGAGCCCGGAGCGTTTGGCTCCCACGGGGGGCGATGAGAAGGGTTCGACACAGTTCAGTGTCCAGCCGGATGTACTGACGGGCCGTCTGGAGCGAGTCGCGCTCTCGGAGGAGCACCGCTCGTTAATGAGCACAATACTCACGAAGATTTCATCCGCCACCAGCGGTTTGAATGAGGCATTTACAAGCCTGCTCAAAGGCTTTGAGGTATGTAGTGAAAAATGCACAACTTTTTGGTTATGAAGCACGCACTAGGTGTGCTCCCTATATATAGTAGCCCCTAAGACTCTGGTTACCCGCCATAGGCGGCAAACGGGGGATCATATACTAATGACTGCGCCATATATGTGCGCAGGTATACAAGGATCCGGCAGCCAACCAGTCTGTTGAAGTTGCCGAACTAAGGAGGCAAATCGGATCCATCGATGCCGATATCGCGATGGTGAATAGACGGCTTGAGGAGTCACAGGGTATGTGCTTGGTTTTCCTTATTATTATGTATAGGAAAATGCAAAAGGGGCATAATATTAATGCCATGTGTTTGCACTGCAGATGGTGCTGCTGCCGTGGAGGCCCTGAGGGCGGAACTTGCTCAAGCGAAGGAACAAGCTCGGACTAGCAATGCGGCTGCCCTAAAGGCGGCCGAAGAATTGGGAGGCGAACAGGCTGCTCATCGCCTAAGCGAGGAAAAGATAGCTGAAATGGCTGGGGAGTTAAAAATGCCGCCGACCGGTACACACTCCTTGATAAGGAGAATAAGGCTAGTTCGGACGAGCTGGACAAGGCACTGAATGCCGCCAAGGAGATGCGGACCGAGATCCGCAGTATGCGTGAGGAGCTCCAACAAGCTAACAAAATCGTGGCTGGGGGCTCGTAATTACTGCGGACGAAGTTCTTGGATCTGAAGTATGCTCCCCTGGATGGGCGCTTGAGTCCTGCAGACGCATATGCGGACTTGGCGAGTAGTACGGCTGATGCTGTCAAGTTCTTCGAGGGTCAAGGCAATGAAGAAGTGGAGAAACTTTTCTGGTCGCAGTTCAATGCTCCCACTCGCCCGTTGCCACTGAATGAGAAGGTGGTTGCTATGGCGGAGCTCCACAGGCTGTCCGGACTTGCAATGCGGTCTATAATAGACCATCTTTGGCCGAAGGGCCTATGCCGGACAGCTACTTTGGTTTGGTGCAGCAATTTCTTGGAGCCGTATCTCGGATTGACGCCATGAGGAGGTCAGCGTGCATAGAGGGTGCGCGGATGGCTCTAGCCCACGTTAAAGCTTATTGGACAAAAATGGAGGCCACTGTAATAGCGAGCCAGGATCCGGCGGGAGGCCAATATCCGTCCGAGCACTACTTGGCGCAAGTCATAGAAGGTGCCCGCCTAATAGAGGCGCAGTGCTTGAAGAATGTTTTATTCGAGTGATAAGTCGAATCGTTGTAGAAAACGATGTTTTAATTTAATTATGAGGCTATGTTTATACTTTTGCCCGGAAGTATGATTGTACCCCCTTTGTGGTCGTTCTTATATGTATAAGTAGTCCGAAAGATAGCAGTCGTTTGCTTCAGCCCCCACGCAGACAGTGCGGGGGTGTTCGCAAAAAAATATGCATAATCACACCTGATCCAACGTCTTGGTCCGTTAAGGAGGTGATCGCACGCTGAACTAGGCAACCAAACTATATAGATGTAACAATTTCGCTTAGCCATGGGAGTCTAATGGTGGGGCTACTATGTAGCCCCTGGTACATGCGCGCTTATCCAAATACGGGTGCGTGTGTACATGGCCGGAAAACGGCCCTTCGTTAATGCGGAGGAGTCTTTAGGGATTCTGGTGAGTCTTCGAGTGGTTGAACAGTCTCTCGCTGTATCATGACAGTCAGTTTTCGGCTTTCTCTACTGAGGCGCTCATCCGGAATAACCAGGGCACAATCGCAGTAGTTCTCCTTTGGCCCGCCTTAACCGGATGATAACAGAACGTAAGATGGCAAACCCAGGAGCCGGGCAAACCCAACATTTGACCAAAGACATGATTCAGAGCTGATGCATATACGGCCAAACTCGTGAATTCGAACACTCCCGAGGGTATTCGGTCTTTGTAAAAGAAAATAGGCTGACGAGAGCCTATTACAAGCCCTTGATTTCCACGTACGTGCAATTTAGTCTGTCGTGGCCAAATGCCAATAACGGCAGTATCCTCTGTGGGTATAGAACCCATGGGATGGTTAAACAACAAGAGGCAGTAGAAAAGGTTTACACAGGGGCTTAATCCAAAAAGAAACCTGTTGAACGGGGCCCTGCTGCACGTCTGCGCCTTTGTCTCTGTTGTGTCGTACCTTGGAAGGGTATCGCGCGAACGTTGTCTGTAAAAAAATAAAAACTCGTAGGAGAGTGCAACGTAAGTATGCGATTAATAATAAAAGTGTAAGATGTTGGCCTGCCAATAAGGTCGAGGCGAGTGTGGGTCTGTATTAAATATATACATCCCATGGTTTTCGTTATGGGATTGCATATACGTTGCCCTATTTGAAATTTATCCGGGGTACCAGACTCGTCTAACCGTGTGTGCGGTGGTAATGACCAGTCATGTTTTCTAACATTGGAGGCCGCTTATAGTCCGGCCGCCAGGGCCATCGCGTATTCCTCTGCGCGTGAAGGGCCCTCTATGATTTCGCTAACGGTGATGATGCCACGGGGACCGGGCATCTTGAGTGTAAGGTGGCCATAGTGCGGCAACACGTTGAAGCGGGTGAAGGCCGTTCTTCCTAGCAATGCGTGATAGCTGCTTTGGAAGGGTGCGACAGTGAAGAGCAGCTCTTCGCTTCTGGAGTTGCCCGGGGAGCCGAATGTTACTTCCAGCACGACGGAGCCCCTGGTGCAGGCTTCAACGCCGGGTATCACCCCTTCAAAGGTGGTGTTACTTTGTCTAATTCTGGATGGGTTTATCCCCATTCTGCGGACAGTGTCCTCATATATTAAATTGAGACTGCTGCCGCTGTCCGTGAGGACACGGGTGAGACGGTATCCGTCGATTATTGGGTCAAGCACCAAGGCCTGTGATCCTCTGCGCTGAATACGAGTTCGGCCGTCCATGTGATTGAAAGTGATCGGACGAGACATCCAGTAATGAGATGTAGGTACGGTGGGCTCTACATCGTGCGCGTCTATGGGCGCATGTTCCTGCCTTCTCGTGCATGTGTGAGTCGCGTGGATCATGTTTACTGTTTTAACCTCTGGCGGGAATTTTTTCTGTCCCCCAGTGTTCGGCTGGCGAGGTTCGTCCTCGTCTTCACTTGGTGTTTCCCTCCCTTTGTGTTCGGCATTTAATTTGCCGGCCTACTTGAAAACCCAGCACTCTCTATGGGTGTGGCTTGCAGGTTTCTCCGGGGTGCCATGAATTTGGCATAGTCTGTCCAGGACTCTATTCAGACCGGACGGTCCCTCTTTACTGCCTTTGAATGGCTTTTTTTGCTGATCAGGTCGAGAGCCCCTGAATCCGGCGTTAACCTTCGTGTTATCCGGGCTCTCTTCCTTGTTTTGGCATTTGTTTTTATTATGCTGTGGCTTCCCGTTGCCATCCCTTATTTCGGATGTGCTGGGGTCGCTGGTGCCTTTACGGGCCAGCCAACTATCTTCACCCACGCAAAAGTGGGTCATAAGGCTTGTTAAGGCTGCCATTGTCCTTGGCTTTTCTTGGTCGAGGTGTCGGGCGATCCATTCGTCACGGATGCTGTGTTTGAAAGCCGCTAAGGCTTCGGCGTCCGGACAATCGACAATTTGATTCTTCTTAGTGAGGAATCTGTTCCAAAGCTTGCGGGCGGACTCCCCGGGCTGTTGGATTATGTGACTTAAATCGTCTACATCCGGAGGCCAGACATAGGTCCCTTGAAAATTGGCCCTGAAATCGTCTTCGAGTTCCTTCCAACTCCCAATTGAGTTTTCGGGGAGGCTTTTCAACCAGTGTCGAGCTGGTCCCTTCAACTTGAGGGGAAGGTATTTGATGGTGTGGAGGTCATCCCCACGAGCCATGTGAATATGCAGGATAAAATCCTCGATCCAGACCTCTGGGTCTGTGGTGCCATCGTATGCTTCTATGTTCACAGGTTTGAAGCCTTGTGGGAATTCATGGTCCAGTACTTCTTTAGTGAAGCATAGGGGGTGAGCAGCCCCTCTGTATCTGGACGTGCTGTGGCATGTAGTCGACTGTTGTTGTGTCCGGAGTTTATTCCGGACTGGTATCTGGCTGGTATGAGCGGTTTGGTGATCATGTTCCTTCGCCGGGGTGTGTCCTTTAGATTCATAGATGGACCTGGCTGCACCGGCCTTCTTATCCAGATGCTCATGTAGATCGTGCGCAGTGTCCGCAGCCGCTCTGTTATGGTTGTGAAGCGGTACGTCTGGTTTCTTGGTCAAATTTTCTTTTGGTGGAACGGCCACGTCGTCGAATTCTGGCAGTAGCTTGCGCTTCGGATAGCTTTTCGTATGGCGTTCATCACCATATCTTTCTTCAGTGTCTAGCACCTTATTCCATCTTCAGCTGAGCCTTTCCTATGCTGCCTTGAGCCGTTACTTCTGCTTTTTTAGACTTCTTGCGGTGGCCATAAGCTTGCTGTGGAGGTTGTCTCGTTCCACTTGTTCATCCGGGATGACGAATGCATCATCGTCCGGACTGTCTTCCTGTTCTGGGGCGGCTTCGTGAGCTTGTCCCTCTGGATCATTGCGATCGGGTATTTGCTCCGAACTTGATTTGGCGTGACCTGGTTCAGCCTGCTCCATCGCTGGGTCCATGTGGTCGTTGTTGCTTTCGGAGTTTGCGGGTATATCGACCCTTCTTGCACTCTTGTCGCTATTTTTGCCATTGCTGGACTTGGAGCGGCGTCTGCGCCGCCTTTTTGGCTTTTTCCCGGGTGTTTTATCTTCCGGATTATCGCTGTCGTCCTTATTGGGCGTATCTACCATGTATATATCGTGTGACCAGGTAGTAGTCCCGCGCCCCAGGGATTCTGGAGCTTCTCCTTCATCGTTGTCCATACTGTCGATGTCTTCGGAGTCAAAGTCAAGCACGTCGGTTAAATCTTCGATCGTGGCAATGAAGTGGGTGGTGAGTGGGCACCGAATTCCTGACAAAGAGAGAGACTTTAATGAGTTCAGCACGTCGCCAAAGGGCGAGCGCTGAAAGATGTCCGCGGCGGTAAACTCCATTACCGGAGCCCAACCTGGATCGGCTGGCTCAAGAGCGAGCGGACCGGGACCAGCGACCGGATACAAGTCTAGGGGCCCAGGGTTACAGGGCTCCACAGAGGTGAGACCTGTGTTCGGCTCCACCGCCGATGAGTGTGCGGCCTGCGGGGCGGGGTCCAGCCCTCCGTCCATAGGCAACGCAACCTGCCCTGGATTTAGATTCGGGGCTGCTTCGGGGATGATGTCCCAAGCATTGTCCGACAGCAGGTCTAGGCCGTGCTCGTCATGACTGTCCGGCATTCCTGGTGCAGACTCGAATCCGTCGAGGATCAAGTCTCCGCGGATATCTGCTGTGTAGTTCAAGTTTCCGAACCTGATCTGGTGGCCAGGGGCGAAGCTATCGATCTGCTCCAACTGGCCAAGCGAATTGGCCCGCAGTGCAAAGCCGCCGAACACAAAGATCTGTCCGGGGAGAAAAGTTTCACCCTGGACCGTGTTGTTGACGATTGAAGGCGCTATCAGACCCTGCAACGACGACACAGAGGAACTCTCAATGAAAGCACCAATGTCGGTGTCAAAACTGGCGGATCTCGGGTAGGGGGTCCCGATCTGTGCGTCTTAGGCTGATGGTAACAGGAAGCAAGGGACACAATGTTTACCCAGGTTCGGGCCCTCTCGATGGAGGTAAAACCCTACTTCCTGCTTGATTAATATTAAAGATATGTGTAGTACAAGAGTAGATCTACCACGAGATCATAGAGGCTAAACCCTAAGAGCTAGCCTATGATGGTATGATTGTAATTGTGATCGGCCTTCTAAGGACCATCCTCTCCGGTTTATATAGACACCGGAGAGCTAGGGTTTACATGGAGTCGGTTACAAGGAAGGAAACATAATATCCGGATCGCCAAGCTTGTCTTCCACGCAAAGGAGAGTCCATCCGGACACGAGCCGAAGTCTTGAGTCTTGATGCTTCTATAGTCCGGGTGATGTATACAGTCCGGCTGTCCGGATACCCCCTTATCCAGGACTCCCTCAGAGACCACCCGAAGGTCTACAACTAGTGGTTGAGAAACGCCTTTGTGGTGTTTTCTCAAAGGGATAATAGGGCAAGCCTTCGTGGCATTGGTGTGCCTTTGTGGTAACATCCACCTCTCTAACGGTGACGTAGCTTCCCTCCAAGGAAGTGAACATCGACATACATCCTCGTCTCTTGGAGTTGCGGTTATCCCTAACCCTAACTTCCTACTTGCGGTTACTTGTCTCCTAGTCTTTTCTTATATCATATTGTGCTTGCTTACTCACCTACTTGTGTTACTTGTTTACCTTGCTTAGCTCTTAGCATCATACTTGCACTTGTTAGGCTCACTTTCATATTCCGCATTATTGCCTAAAATTTCTAAGTAACAATTAAAATTGGTATTTGTACCTATTCATCCCCCCTCTAGGTCCATATCGATCCTTTCAATTGTTATCAGAGCCTCGTGCTCTATTCTTGTGGCTTAACCTCCCTAGAGCGAGATGAACTACGATGGGACTCCCCTTGTTGCGGATCCGAAGGATAAGGGCACGGCTTCCACGGAAGTCAAGTCCTTCACTTCTGAGGATCTAGAATGGGCGCTTGCTAAGAAAAAGGAGGAGCATGATGCTTCTCTTTAGGCCTTGGTCCAAATGGTACTAGCCATATTGACCATGATGCTTGCACTACTTTTTGGTGGTGCGGCCTCTAGGCCAACTGTGCCTACTCCTTCACTTGCCCAATAACCTCCTAGTAATGAACACTCCAGTCTTCCTGGGCTTTGTGCAAGACCTCAAATAGAGAAACCAAAGTATAACCCTCAAGGAAAACCTCCTTTACTTGATGACACTGCCGATTTTGCTTTGTGGAGAGTTGGCGGGGTCATCTTTGATATGGGAATGATGAGATGTTGGAGATCTTGGAGTATGGTTACCAAGTTGTTTACCCAAAGAATCTTACACCAAGAGAGATATATGACAAGAATCTCAATGACACAACAACCATGGGCATAAGGAGAGGTATGACTGACAAGTAAAGGAGACCATACATACACTTCACAAGTGCCAAGGAATTATGGGATAGCATTGTGAGGACCATGACCAGTAACTCCACTCTCCGGCTTGCTCAATATGAAATTGCCAAGGGTCAATTGCAAAACTTTTGTATGGAGAAAGGTGAATCTCCCAAGCAGCTCCTTGAGCATCTCATGACTCTCACCTCTGACATCGAGTCTTGTGAGTGTGACAAGACACGAGATGGATTCAATTTGACTAAGCGATTTCTCGTGGACAAGTTGCTTCATGCTCTTGCTCCATATCATCACCAAATAGTGTGGTACATAAGACAACACCATGGATTCAAGGAAACGACTCCGGATGACATCATATCAACCTTCCAACTATTTGAAGAGTCAAAGGAAAATGCTACAAAACATCTTGCCATGCATGGTACATTAACATCAAAGATCAATCTTGCATTGAAGGGCAAGCATTTATGTGAAGAAGAGCGAAGTGAAGAATAAGAAGATGATGATGATGATGAAGATGGTCATGAGATTTACTCCGATGAGAGCCCTTCATATGAAGACATTGCTCTCTTTGTCAAGAAGTTTAGCGCGGGAAAAATCAAGGGAAGATTCTAGAAGAAGAAAGTGAGAAAAATGTTACAACTGTGAAGAAACCAACCACTTCTCCAACGATTGTCTTTATGAGAAGAGAGAAGATAAACCAAGGTTTCCCAAGACCTTTCACAAGAAAAAAGCTGCCAAATCCTTTGAACTCCAAGCTCAAGAAGAGAGACGGGAAATCAATGGTTGCTCCTGAAGAATCCAATCCATATGATGTTAGTGTTGTTGCTGGAGTAGCTCAAGATTCTCAAAACACTACAACTATATGAAAGACCACAAGGGAAACATTCACAAGTGCCTAATGGCAAAGGCCATGGTAGAAGATGGAGAGGACCAAAAATCTCCTGACAAGGTCAAGGTAACCCCACGGTCAAACCCTCCTCTTTTCACTCCTTCTACTCCTAGTGATGAGTATCTTGATGTGGAGGATAATTATGATGATAATGATATAGATGATCCTATGCTTGCTAAACGAAATAAGTTCTTGTGCTCCCTCAAAGGAAAGAAGCTCACTATGTTTCGTATGCTTATGGAGATGGTGAGTAAGCACACCATCACCATTAAGGAACTCGAAACCCTCGTCACTGAGGAAAAGGAAAAATATTAAATCCTTGAGCGGAATGTCCAATATGAGGAAGCACGAAATGACGAACTATGCTTGAAAATTGGTTCAAACATTGATGCTCATGCTAAAGAACTTGCCTCCTTGAAAAACACTGAGGACTCTTGGGAGGATTTGATGAATGATAAAAGTAAGATTATGAAGTCTCATGCTTCTCTCTCTAAGGATTGTGAGCTTCTATCCGTGTCCCTCAAGACTAAGGAAGAAGAACTCACTCTCCTTACAAAGAGTTTTGAGACGCTCAAGCTTACTTATCTTCAAAATCTAGCCAAGGCTTACTCTTCTCCTATTACCAATGTTGATTCTTGTACTACTAACACCAGTGGTCACCTAGCATCTATTCTTGAGGAGAATCGCTTTCTCAAGGCTCAACTCAAGAAAGGACTCATGACATGTGCTCAAGGAAAAAAGAACCTTGAGGAGGTATTGAGCCAACACAATGAGGTGTTTGCCAAACAAGGGCTCGGGTTTGACCCAAGCACAAGCAAGAAGAAGACGTCTTCTCAAAAGTGCACCACTCCTCTTAAGGAAACGTTTGTATGAGAAGGGCACAAGGAGAAATGTAAGGTTGTGAGTGGGAAGGCCACAAGGGGCATGCCCACTCTCAACAAGCTGAATGAGTTCATGCCTCCATCCTATGTGCTTCGTAAAATGAAGGATGGAGAAGTTTATGCAAAAAAAATTGGTCCTCGAAATGCATTCCGGTTTTATGCTATTTGGGTCCCTAAGACCCTTGTGACTAACTTGAGAGGTCCCATTGCAAAATGGGTGCCTCTAACCAAGTTATAAATTGTGTGTAGGTTGCCTTCTCTAGTGGAGTTAAAAGGGTGATTGATAGTGGATGTACCAATCATATGACTAGAGATAGCAAATTGCTCTACGATTTCATGGAAGCTATTCAACCATTTATGAGCATTATGTTTGGAGGAGGATCAAAAGGACAGGTACCCGGGTTGGGCAAGGTGGCTATCACAAATGACATCTCTCTTGCAAATGTCATGCTTGTCCAATCCCTTAAATACCATTTGCTTTTTGTTCGTCAATTGGCTTCTATTGATTATGATACACTATTTGGACTAACTGATGTGAAAGTCTATAAGAGAGATACTCTTGAAGTGGCCTTAGTTGGAGAGTTGGATGGCGACCTTTACACGGTTGATTTCTCGAAAGAGAGCACATTCCATGCAACTTGTCTAATGGCCAAGGCTGACAAGGGGTGGCTAAGGCATCGCCGGCTATCCCATGTCGGCAAGGGAAATCTTCAAGATCTCTTAAAGGGTAATCACATCCTTGGACTAACCAATGTCTCATTTGAGAAATATCGTGTGTGTGGTGCATGCATAGCCGGGAAGCAACATCAATCAAAGCACCCACCCAAGAATACTGTATCCACTTCAAGGCCTTTGGAGCTCCTTCATGTGGATCTCTTTGGGCCTCCTTCATGGGATAGTCTTGGTGGGAAGAAGTATGGACTTATCATTGTCGATGATTACTCAAGGTATACATGGGTATTTTTCCTCAAGTCCAAGGATGAGACGAAGATCACCTTCACATATTTTTCCAAGCAAGCACAATGCAAGTTTGACAAAGAAATCTTGGCAATAAGAAGTGATAACGGCTCCGAGTTCAAGAACTACACCTTGGAAGAATTTCTTAGTGACGAAGGGATTGAGATTCAATATTCCGCACCATACACTCCTCAACAAAATGGTATAGCCGATAGGAAGAACCGTACACTTGTGGAAATGGCAAGGTCCATGTTGGATAAGTACAAGTCACCACACAGTTTTTGGGCTGAGGCTGTCAACACCACATGTCATACATCAAACTGGCTCTTCCTCTGCACTGTATTAAAAAAGACTCCATATGAGCTCCTAACAGGGAGCAAGAAGCCAAATGTCAAGTACTTTTGTGTATTTAGATGCAAATGTTTCATCCCCAACAAAAGAGAATGGTTAGGAAATTTTCAATCCAAAACAATTGAGGGCATATTTTTTGTCTATGGATCAAACTCTCACGCCTATAGAGTCTACAACAAATCCAATGGATGTGTTGTAGAAACTTGTGACGTGGTGTTTGATGAATTTAATGGCTCCCATGGGGAGCAAGTTGATCTAATTGATGTAGGTGAAGAAGATTCTTCTCAAGATATTTTGACCATGGGTGTTGGTGCTCTTCTTCCCATGGAACAAGAACCTCACGATGATGAAGAAGAAGATGGAAGTTTCACACATCATCAAACCACTCCAACACCCATACCACCACAAGCCCCTATTGATCAACCGATGCACATAGTTCAGGTACAAGAAGATGATCAAGTCCCTCACCATGATCACCTTCAAGAGAAAGATCATCACCAAGAGCAAGAACAAGAAAATGCAATCATTGATGAGGAACCTCAACAAATGCAATATGAAGAAGAAGATCTTCCACCGCACGTTAATGATCCATATGTTGAGGATGTGGATGATGGGCATGAAGTTGAACCTCACGAAACCCTAACCTCCATCATGCCCCGAGTGGCCGGTCATGTTGATGTTGATCAAATTCTTACCGGAATATCGAAAAGTAGAGTCACTTGTAAACATTTGATAAACTTTTGTGCTCACTTCTTGTTTGTCTCTAGTGTTGAGCCACTTAAGGTAAAAGATGCACTGATGGACAATGATTGGATCATTGCTATGCAAGAAGAGTTGAATAGTTTTGAACGCAACCAAGTGTGGTCATTAGTCAAGAGGCCAACTACGGAACACAATGTCATTGGAACAAAATGGATTTTCAAGAACAAGCAAGACGAGAATGGTGTAATCATCCACAACAAGGCAAGGTTAGTGGCACAAGGGTACTCTCAAGTTGAAGGTTTGGACTTTGGTGAGACCTTTGCTCCCATTGCCCATCATGAATCTATTCGCATCTTACTTGCTTATGCTGCTTTCAATGGTTTTACATTACATCAAATGGATGTGAAGAGTGCTTTCCTTAATGGTCCTCTACAAGAAGAAGTATATGTATTTGTTGATCCCGACCACAAAGACTATGTGTATAAACTTCACAAGGCTTTGTATGGCCTTAAACAAGCACCTCGTGCTTCGTATGATCATCTTAAGAAGTTTACTCGATGATGGTTTTGTGAGAAGGGTGACTAATCCCACTCTTTTTACTAAGAGGGATAAGGGTGATTTGATCTTATGCCAAATCTATGTAGATGATATCATTTTTGGTTCTCCTAACATTCATTTGTGCAAGAATTTTGTGGCTTCCATGACCAAGAACTTTGAAATGTCACTCAATGCGGATTTGAAGTCCTTTCTCGGGATTTCAAATACAACAATTTCAATAAAGAATTTTATTATCTCAAACAAAATATGTCAAGGATATTCTACAGAAGTTTGACATGACAAATGCTAACCCATGTAAGACACCCATGCCAACAAAGATTGTACTCACTGAAGACACAAACGGTATCCCTTTCGACCCACCTATTTACCGTTCTATGATTGGTTCATTGCTTTATCTTTGTGCATCTAGACTAGACATCATGTTCAATTTGTGCATGTGTGCTAGATTTCAAGCTTCTCCTAGGGAAAGTCATCATAAGGTGGTTAAGCATATTCTTAGATACCTTGTTCACACCACAAAGTTGGGCCTATGGTACCCCAAGGATTCTAAGTTTGATCTCATTGGGTACACGGATGCGGATTGGGATGGAGAAAAAGTGGGATGGAAGTCCACCTCCGGTGCATGTCAATTTCTTTGACGCTCCTTGGTAAGTTGGTCCTTGAAGAAGCAAAATTGTGTCGCCCTCTCCACCACCAAAGTCGAATACATTGCAACCGCCACTTGTGAAACTCTATTACTATGGATGAGGCAAACTTTGAAGGATTATGGTATCACCTATACATGTGCCTCTTCTATGTGATAATGAAACTGCCATCAATATTGCTGAGAATCCCAAAGATCATACTCACACCAAGCACATTGATATTAGGTATCATTTCTTGAGAGATCATGTGGAAAAGGGAGACATTTATATTTCTCATCTTGCTAAAGATATGCAACTTGCAGACATTTTCACCAAGCCATTGGATGAGGCAAGGTTTTGTCAACTTAGGCATGAACTTGGTATCTTGGAGCTTGACAACATTATGTGAAATCTAGTACCCATCCATGCATTTACGTAATGTCTTGTCATGATTTAGGCATATGTTTAGGGGGAGACACTCAACTCATGAGCTCTCTCACCCTATATATATAATGCATAAAAAGAACCAACACTATCAAAGTTACTATTGTTCCTCAAACTATGGTAATTTAAAATGATGGAGTAGTGTTTTTGTGCCCAAGACATTATCTTCGCGGCATCAAGACACACATACTCACACATGGTGGCCCTTGGCCACTGGCTCTCCCCAGAGAAGTAGTGCCTAATCATGTTTTGGGTTCATACCATGTGTGTCTAGCTGTTAATCTTATGGTGTCCTCTATGACTGTGTGCCGATATACTTTTGTCATCCACCCATTCTTGCATTATTGGTTCATCTAGATTTGTCTAAACATTTTCTGTCAAAACTTCTTGCCACTGGTCATCCGACATTTATCGGACATCCGATCACTCATAAGTATCCGGTCGTCCGATACTACTCGGTCGTCCGGATGCTGTGCTGCATCCGTGCCCAGCCCAAATTACTCCCCAGGTCTCGGACTTCCGACTCTGCTCAGTCATCCGTCGCCTGGCACGTTCACCTATGCCCGGACGTCCGACCTCTGTTGGTCGTCCGATGACGTTTGCGGCCCATATGTATTCTTCGGGGTCGGGCCTGTCTGGGCAGTTGCCCTATCCTTTTCTTCCCTACCCTGCGACTGTGACCGCCGCCACGCTGCGAGGGGCGATTTTTCCTCGCCATCGCTGGGGGAGTTGCTTCGCCGCGCCCCCAGCCTCTCTCCATTGCTCCTCATCCTGATCTTGAGAGGTTCGTCTCATGATGGTGAAAACCAAGCACACTGCTCGCAAGTATGTCAGGGGTACCTCTATTCGCGCCTCTCGTCAAGGTGGTTCTGATGACTCTCAAGAGGAGCAGCGCCCGTGCAAGCATGCTAGGAAACATCCTGTGATTGAGGAGTCCTCCTCTACTGAGAGCGCTGACTATGAAGAAGAAATGGAAGGTGAGGAGCGTGGTGTGCAAGTGGTGTTTTTGTCCGCCCCAGTGGTTCTCGAAGGGCCACCCATATGCCTGCTCCTCCTCCCGATCAGCCGCATGCATATGGTCGTCACATACCCCTTGAGGCTCCTCAACTTCATGTGCGTGTCCTCAAGGATTTCACCAAAGTGCCCAAGCCTGCATATCTTAAGTTCTGACATGATGTTGATCAATTTGAGGTGGTTGAAGACTCTCTGGATCAACGGTTCTGCACAAATGTTCAGGCAGATATCAACACCTATGTTGTCCTCCCAAAGGGTATCTCTCTGCACCACTTCATTGACTTAGCACATATTCGGAAACATCCAGTGAAGTACCCGAGTGCAATTGAGCTAATTGAGTCATCCAGTCTTGCTGCTCCATTTGCATTTCAACATGATTTTAACCAAGCTGCTATACATCAGTTTTATGCCACTTGCTTATTTGCTCCCAACAAGACGATCACCTGGATGACCTTTGACATCGATCTCACTTCCACTTATGCTCAGTTTGTCGCTGCTCTTGGGTTTCCTGACATTGGATTCAAGATCCATAAAGATGACCCCAATCACAAACCCAAAGCAGTTGAGGCTTGTGGCTATCTTCTTAAGGAGCTAGATGAACTTACTGAGGAGGAAAAGATGAAGAATCTGAATCAAGTTTCCATTTGGATATCTCCTTACTACATCATTTACCAATGCGTCATCCGCACCATCTATCCCAAAATGGGTGACAAGGGATCTTGTGGCAGCTATTGCATTGATCTTATGTCGCGCCTCCATGAGTCTCCCAAAGGGAAGATAAATATTCCTCATTTTCTATGGCATGAAATCCTTCTTGCTAGCTTTCAGTATAAGCGTGCCTTCCCTCATGCTCCATTCATCCATGCTCTTATTGAAAGTGTGGCTCCATTCTCTCTTGTCCGCACTCATGTGCATGAGAAGTGGATTATTCCTCCTCACATGGCCAACGATTTTGCTCCCAAGGGTTCCTCCAAGTCTGCCCCTGCTCATAGGTCTGCTGCTCAGTCGCATCCCTCCACTTCCAGCTCTGCGTCGGTTGGACGTCTTGCCTGTTTTCTTAGAAAGGCTCACTCTGCCATGATGAAGGCCTTCACCTTCTCCTGCACTGAAAACCATGATGTTGTCACTCGGTTGATCACCTCCAAGAATGCCTTGAAGTCTCGTATGCGTGACTCTAGAGCTCCCGATGTTAGTGACAATGACCATCATGGAGTGGCTCCTCCTTCAGATTTTGCTTTCCTGCCAGGGCCTAAGTGGGCTGATTTCTTCAACGATGTCGGTGGTAGTGGAGATCCTAATGACGATGATGATGATGATGACCTGTGACTGTTTGTTCATTTCTCTCTGTCCCTTTTGGGTACTTGATGCCAAGGGGGAGAACTAGTACTATAATCTATTGATGTTAAAACTTATCTTATGTTGAACCATTATTGAGTAGGTGTATGACCTTATCTATGTCTTATGTTGAACCACTAAGTTTTATGTATGAAGAAATATGACGATATTGTGTTGATGTGCTCTTGTGATGGTTATGTTTGAGAGTTTGTTTTATTTTGCTCATATATTTTTAATGGTTGTCACTATGAGGGGGAGCTCTCCATATAATGTTCGCAATGATTATCACTGAGAGGGGGAGCTCTCCATATAATGTTCGCAATGATTATCACTGAGAGGGGGAGCTCTTCAATAAATCTGTCTTAATCATAGAACAACCTTGTTTCTTCTGTACTATGTGTATATTGTCATCAACTACCAAAAAGGGAGAGACTGAAAGTGCAATCATGCCCTTAATCTTATTTTGATGTTGATGACAATATACTCATAGGGGGACTAACAAACTTTGTCAAGTATATCTCAGGTTTTTGTCCCCTCGGGATCATGTGTGTGTGGATTATGACTTTGGAAATATTTATCTTCCTCAAGAACGAAGAAACAAGTCTACTGGCTTAGGCACCTTTTTATGCTTGTTCTTGAGTATAGGGATCCCGCACTATTAAGAAGGGAACATGCGGTCTCTCTAAAAGTCTTGCTCAAATGATCTACTTTAGGATCTCATCTTCTGTGCCTTGGTTCTGTCGGACGACCGATGCGTGTCGAACGACCGGTATAAACCGGACGTTCGGTACCTGCTTTCCAGAGCCAAAACATCAGATTTTCGGTTTCCACCGGATGTCTGACTTCTCCTCATCAGTACAAAAACATTAGATGGCCAGCGTCCACTGGACGTCCGGTACCTTCTATACTGAGCCAATACATCGGATGTTCGGGATCATCCGGTCGTCCAGTACCTTCTCTACCGAGCCAAAACATCGGACGTCCGGGATCCTCTGGTCATCCGGTACCTTCTATACCGAGCCAAAACATCGGACGTCCGGGATCCTCCAGCCGTCCGGTACCTTCTATACCGAGCCAAAACATCGGACGTCCGGTGTCTGTCGAGCCCTCGATCGTCCTATGTGTATCGGACGTCCAACACTGCTATGTTGTTTTGGTCCCAACGGCCACTTATTGTGGCATACTATAAATATCTCTCTCCTATCCAATGGGAGGGTTGACCATTCGCTTCAAACATCCTCAAGAACACTTTTTACTCTCTCTCTCTCTCACTCTCCTCCTCCAAATCTTAGATCCCTATGGGATATGGGAGCATTTGAGAGAAGTGATCCACAAAAGTGATAGATCCGATCCTTCCCCTTCTTTGAACCAAAGGAATTTGTGATTGGAGCAAGTCTTGAGCTTTTCCCCACCGTTCTTGTTACTCTTGGAGGTTGGAGACTCCTAGGCGGTAGGATTCATCCGGTGAGGAATCGGCCGTTGTGATTACCCCCAGAAAGTTTGTGAGGGTTTGGAGACCACCCCAAGGTCTACCACTAGTGTTTGAGAAATGCCTTCGTGGTGTTGTATCAAAGGGAGAATAGGGTGAGCCTTCATGGCATTGGTGTGCTTTCGTGGTAACATCCATCTCTCTAACGATGACATAGCTTCCCTCCAAGGAAGTGAACATCGGCATACATCCTCGTCTCTCGGAGTTGCGGTTATCCCTAACCACAACTTCCTACTCGTGGTTGCTTGTCTCCTACTCTTTACTTATATCATATTGTGCTTGCTTACTCTCCTACTTGTGTTACTTGTTTACCTTGCTTAGCTCTTAGCATCATACTTGCATTTGTTAGGCTCACTTTCGTATTCCACATTATTGCCTAAAATTGCTAAGTTACAATTAATTTTTTTAATTGTATTCATCCCCCCTCTAGGTCCATCTTGATCCTTTCAATTGTTATCAGAGCCTCGTGCTCTATTCTTGTGGCTTAACCGCCCTAGAGCGAGATGAACCCCGATGGGACTCCCCTTGTTGCGGATCCGAAGGATAAGGGCACGGCTTCCATGGAAGTCAAGTCCTTCACTTCCGAGGATCTGGAACGGGCGCTTGCTAAGCAAAAAGAGGAGCATGATGCTTCTCTTCAGGCCTTGGTCCAAATGAGACTAGCCACATTGACCACGATGCTTGCACCACTTTCTGGTGGTGCGGCCTCGAGGCCAACAGTGCCTACTCCTTCATTTGGCCAATAACCTCCTAGTAATGAACACTCCAGTGTTCCTTGGCTTTATGCAAGACCTCAAATAGAGAAACCAAAGTATAACCCTCAAGGCAAACCTCCTTTACTTGACGAAGCTACCGATTTTGCTTTGTGGAGAGTTGCTATGCATGATCATCTTCGATATGGGAATGATGAGATGTTGGAGATCTTGGAGTATGGTTACCACGCTGTTGACTAGAAGTATCTTACACCAAGAGATATATACAACAAGAATCTCAACGACACAGCAACCATGTGCATAAGGAGCGGTATGACTGACAAGCAAAGGAGACCATACATACACATCACAAGTGCCAAGGAATTATGGGATACCATTGTGAGGACCAAGACTGGTACCTCCACTCTTCGGTTGCTCAATATGAAATTGCCAAGGGTCAATTGCAAAACTATTGTATTGAAAAAGGTGAATCTCCCAAGAATCTCCTTGAGCGTTTCATGACTCTCACCGCTGACATCGAGTCTTGTGAGTGTGCCAAGACAGAAGATGGATTGAACTTGACTAAGCAATTTCTCATGGACAAGTTGCTTCATGCTCTTGCTCCATATCATCACCAAATGGTGTGGGACATAATACAACACCATGGATTAAAGGAAATGACTCCAGATGACATCATATCAACCTTCCAACTATTTGAAGAGTTAAAGTCAAATGCTACAAAACATCTTGCCATGCATGATACCTCAACATCAAAGATCAATCTCTCATTTAAGGCCAAGCATGTACGTGAAGAAGAGCAAAGTGAAGAAGAGCAAAGTGAAGAAGAAGAAGAAGAAGATGATGAAGATGGTGATGAGATTGACTCCAATGAGAGCCCTTCATATGAAGACATTGCTCTCTTTTTCAAGAAGTTTAGCGCGGGAAAATTCAAGGGAAGATTCCAGAAGAAGAAAGTGAGAAAATGCTACAACTGTGAAGCAACCAACCACTTCTCCAATGATTGCCCTTATGAGAAGAGAGAAGATAAACCAAGGTTTCCCAAGACCTTTCCCAAGAAAAAGTTGCCAAATCCTTTGAACTCCAAGCTCAAGAAAAGGGATGGGAAAGCAATGGTTGCTCATGAAGAATCTGAACCCGATGATGTTAGTGGTGTTGCTAGACTAGCTCAAGATTCTCAAAACACATTGAGGCTAGTCAACAAGAGTGGTGGTGTTGTCACCTACAACTATATGAAAGACTACAAGGGCAACACTCACAAGTGCCTAATGGCAAAGGCCGTGGTAGAAGATGGGGAGGACCAAAACTCTCTTAACAAGGTCAAGGTAACCCCACGGTCAAACCCTCCTTTTTTCACTCCTTCTACTCCTGGTGATGAGTATCTTGATGCAAAGGATAATTATGATGATGATGATATAGATGATCCTATGCTTGCTAAACTAAATAAGTTCATGTGCTCCCTTAAAGGAAAGAAGCTCACCTATGTTTTGTATGCTTATGGAGATGGTGAGTAAGCACACCATCACCATTAAGGAACTCGAAACCCTCGTCATCAAGGAAAAGGAAAAATATGAAATCCTTGAGCAGAAAGTCCAATATGAGGAAGCACGAAATGATGAACTATGCTTGAAAATTGGTGCAAACATTGATGCTCATGCTAAAGAACTTGCCTCCTTGAAAAAGACTAAGGACTCTTGGGAGGAGTTGATGAATGATGAAAGTAAGCTTGTGAAGTCTCATGCTTCTATGTCTAAGGATTGTGAGCTTCTATCTGTTTCCCTCAAGACTAAGGAAGAAGAGATCACTCTCCTTACAAAGAGTTTTAATACGCTCAAGCTTACTTATCTTGAAACTCTAGCCAAGGCTTACTCTTCTCCTATTATCAATGTTGATGCTTGTACTACTAACACTAGTGGTGACCTAGCATCTATTCTTGAGGAGAATCGCTTTCTCAAGGCTCAACTCGAGAAAGGACTCATGACATGTGATCAAGGACAAAAGAACCTTGAGGAGGTATTGAGCCAACACAATGAGGTGTTTGCCAAAGGAAGGGCTCGAGTTTGACACAAGCACAAGCAAGAAGAAGACGTCTTCTGAAAATTGCACCACTCCTCTTAAGGAAACGTTTGTACGAGAAGGTCACGAGGAGAAAGGTAAGGTTGTGAGTGGGAAGGCCACAAGGGGCATGCACACTCTCAAAAAGCCGAAAGACTTCATGCCTCCATCCTATGTGCTTCGTAAAATGAAGGATGGTGAAGTTTATGCAAAATTTGTTGGTCCTCAAAATGTATTCCGGTTTTATGCTATTTGGGTCCCTAAGACCCTTGTGACTAACTTGAGAGGTCCCACTTCAAAATGGGTGCCTCTAACCAAGTCATATATTGTGTGTAGGTTGCCTTCGCCGGTGGAGTCAAATGGGTGATTGATAGTGGATGTACCAATCATATGACTGGACATAGCAAATTGCTCTACGATTTCATGGAAGCTATTCAACCATTTATGAGCATTATGTTTGGAGGAGGATCAAAAGGACAGGTACTCGGTTGGGCAAGGTTGCAATCACAAATGACATGTCTCTTGCAAATGTCATGCTTGTCCAATCCCTTAAATACCATCTGCTTTCTGTTCGTCAATTGGCTTCTGTTGGTTATGATACACTATTTGGACTAACTGATGTGAAAGTCTACAAGACAGATACTCTTGAAGTGGCCTTAGTTGGAGAGTTGGATGGCAACCTTTACACGGTTGATTTCTCGAAAGAGAGCACATTCCATGCAACTTGTCTAATGGCCAAGGCCGACAAGGGGTGGCTATGGCATCGCCGGCTAGCCCATGTCGGCATGAGAAATCTTCAAGATCTCTTAAAGGGTAATCACATCCTTGGACTAACCAATGTCTCATTTGAGAAAGATCGTGTGTGTACTGCATGCATAGCTGGGAAGCAACATCAATCAAAGCAGCCACCCAAAAATATTGTATCCACTTCAAGGCCTTTGAAGCTCCTTCATGTGGATCTCTTTGGGCCTCCTTCATGGGATAGTCTTGGTGGGAAGAAGTATGGACTTGTTATTGTTGATGATTACTCAAGATATACATGGGTATTTTTCCTCAAGTCCAAGGATGAGACGAAGATCACCTTTATTGATTTTGCCAAGAAAGCACAACGCAAGTTTGAGAAAGAAATCTTGGCAATAAGAAGTGATAATGGCTCCGAGCTCAAGAACTACATCTTGGAAGAATTTCTTAGTGATGAAGGGATTGAGCATCAATATTCCGCACCATAAACTCCTCAACAAAATGGTGTAGCCGAAAGGAAGAACCATGCACTTGTGGAAATGGCAAGGTCCATGTTGGACGAGTAAAAGTCACAACACAGTTTTTGGGACTCCGATACACCCCGGAACACTTCCGGTGTCCGAATATTATCGTCATG
Source organism: Triticum dicoccoides (assembly GCF_002162155.2). NCBI lineage: Eukaryota > Viridiplantae > Streptophyta > Magnoliopsida > Poales > Poaceae > Triticum > Triticum dicoccoides. Next base: position 676,030,354 of record NC_041393.1, on the reverse strand, counting down.
TACATCAATCTTTACCTCTCGACCATTTCAAGGCTCCTCGTCATGTACGTAATCTCATCGGGACTCCAAACAACATTCGGTCACCAAATCACATAACTCATATAATACAAAATTGTCATCGAATGTTAAGCGTGCGGACCCTACGGGTTCAAGAACTATGTAGACATGACCGAGACATCTCTCTGGTCAATAACCAATAGCGGAACCTGGATGCTCATATTGGCTCCCACATATTCTACGAAGATCTTTATTGGTCGAACCATTATAATAACTTACGTCATTCCCTTTGTCACCGGTAAGTTATTTGCCCGAATTCGATCGTCGGTATCTTCATACCTAGTCCAATCTCGTTACTGGAAAGTCCCTTTACTTGTTCCATAATGCATCATCCTACAACTAACTCATTAGTCACTTTGCTTGCAAGGCTTCTTATGATGTGCATTACCGAGAGGGCCCGGAGATACCTCTCTGACACTCGGAGTGACAAATCCTAATCTTGATCTATGCCAACCCAACAAACACCTTCGGAGATACCTGTAGAGCATCTTTATAATCACCCAGTTACGTTGTGACATTTGATAGCACACAAGGGATTCCTCTGGTATCCGGGAGTTGCATAATCTCATAGTCGGAGGAATATGTATTTGACATGAAGAAAGCAATAGCAATAAAACTGAATGATCATAATTCTAAGCTAATGTATGGGTCTTGTCCATCACATCATTCTCCTAATGATGTGATTCCATTCACCAAATGACAATACATGTCTATGGTTAGGAAACTTAACCATCTTTGATTAACGAGCTAGTCTAGTAGAGGCATACTAGGGACACGGTGTTTTGTCTATGTATCCATACATGTATCAAGTTTCCGGTTAATACAATTCTAGCATGAATAATAAACATTTATCATGAATAAGGAAGTATAAAATAACAACTTTATTATTGCCTCTAGGACATATTTCCTTCACATACTTGATACGCACACACGTATGTCTCTTTTTTAAACAGAGGTGGAAAGAATTGCCTCATTTGCGAACCAACCTACTTGGGGTGTCCGATTTTTCAGTCAGTATCATTTTTGTTTTTGTTTTCTATTTATCTTTTAGCTATGAAGTTTTGTTCTCATGTGTTTTCACACTAATTTATGGTATTTTTGTGAAAATGATTATAATTTATTATCAAAGTACACCGAAAGTATAAATCACATCAAACATAATAATAATTACATTGAGTTTCCAAGGCCACCAAACAACAACTACTGCCGCCACAATGAGCCGCCGATGCGCCACTGTCGCCGCTCCCATACTGGAGCCAAGTTGACCTTATCGATGACAGCTGGGAAGTCTTCATGCAAGTCCAAAAAGATGGGCTCCAACTGCTGTGTGGGCACCCCCCGAGGCCCCAAGCGACGTCATTTCCTTTGGAAGAACCATCGACAAAGGCGAAGTGGGCTCCCCACAAAGCTCTTGCTGCTAGGTATGATGTGGATTACTGGATCCACAATCTCAGTGATGACTTTATTCCCGGAGGCAGCCAACAACACATGCATACACAAAGGGCAAGGACTAGCACGAGGAGAGAAGTATCCACTCAGAAAGCGGAGACACAACTGACACAACCTAAAGTTCATCGTGGATGGACTTTGCTCTTGCCAAGAGACTCCCAACACGCGAAGACAATCGCGTAGTCCAGGGGGAAGCAGCTCCGCCTCCTCGACGAGAATGTGCCACAGATGCACACAAGATGGGGTAGCATCATTAGTGACTGCAAGTGGTGAAGCAGCTTGTGAGGCGTCGTGTGAGATTTTACATGGCAGGAACTAGCGATATGGCCTAACCAAAGGCAGCTTGTGCATGTGATTGGGTCCCTACACCACGGGCGTGATGGCCTTTGGAAAGGTATTAGAAGCAACAGTCTCACAGCCATGCAGGGCAGTCAGCTGCACGATGGAAGCAGAATGATGGAATGTCATGGTAGGCAGCGGGTGACTCCGCACAATGGTGTGCCAACCACCCAAAGTATCTCCAGGAGGTGCTGGCATGCAGCACACAGGAACAAGATGTCGCATCCCTGTTGAGGGACCTGCGCGAGTCACCCCATCCTAGGAGCAAGGGAGGGGCCTCCTCAACGGGCATGTCCCTCCTCACTACAAGAAATATGTCAACTTATGACCACCACTATTGGTCACTGAAAGGTCACAAATTTCCATTTACGACCTTTTTGTGACCAAAAACAGAAGGTCAAAAGCTGGCCGTCATAAACTGACTATAGCGACCTTTCTTCTGGAATGGTCAAAGACGTTTACGACCAAAATATTCCTACTATGGCGTTTTGGTCACTAGCAACCTCCCCAAGCCACGTAGGCATCCAGCGTGGCAAGCTGATGTGGCACAAGATTCAGCCCGGTCCAATTCGGTTTTCTACATGGGCCGAGCCCATTAATTTAGCCTTTCTATATTTTTTTTCGTGTCAATTTTTGGTCGATTTCATGGGCCAAGCCCAACGTTTTAGCCTTTTTTATTGTTGGCCCGTGGCCTTATATTATTTATTGCTTTTCTATTTTCAGCCATTATATATTCAAGCTGGTCCCACTAGTCAGATGGGTCCCACTTGTCATGATCATCTCTCAAATTGGTCCCACATATCAGAAATGTACAAATTTGACAGATTACTTTCATAAGTGGACCCATTGGTCAAGTTTCCATTTCACAAGTTTTCAGATCACACATACATAATAAAAAAGAACACATAAATTTCATCAAATATACCACTAAATAAATTTATTACAATCTTTACAACACAGATATTCTACAATATGCTAGTCTTTACTGAGTTGGACTTCACGCCTCCACACTTGGCTTCACACTACACGGCTTCACACTTCACACTTGAGCTTCTGTAAAAGAGGAACCACCACAATTTTAAGTCTACAATACAACAATTAATACTAATCAAGGATAAAAACAAAAATAAGTAATAGACTCAAATGTGTAGGCAGCATGGAACTAGTGATACGACAACATGCAGAAAACACTACAATGTAAATACTGTTGTAAGTTCATATCAGCGCAAAATCAGCACTACACAAAGCAACACATAACAATTGGTTCCAAGCAAGCTGACAGACTCACAGTTTTATCAACCCTCTAGGAAATTCCATGAACACACAAAGCTGAGTATCCATACAGCCATCTTGCAATAAACCATCGGACTAACACCACACAGAATAAACAAAAAGAAGAAACTCAAATATCCATGGAGAAATAGACAGCAACTCTGCATTATCACAATAGCAGTTCAGATCTCACTCAAACAGAAGGGCTTCACACAAACCCAGCACAAGCATACAGAAACTTCTAGAAATGGGCGTGGAGACGAAGAGAGCACTTACTTGGCCTGGTATTTCCCCTTAGGGAGGATGGTGTGGTCCGCAGGGTGGGGGGGTAGAGGCTTGATCCGCCATGCCTCGTTGGTCTCAACCTATGGAAGAAAACAGTGCAATCATAACTCAAGCCAAACCAGCAAGGGTACGAGTGAATGGATCAAGCAGCAAGTAGAACACATGAAAATAAGAAAGACAAACATAACTCAAGCCAAACTAGCAAGGGTACGAGCGAATGGATCAAGCAGCAAGCAGAACACATGAAAATAAGAAAGACAATCATATACATTATAAATAAGCAAAGGAAAACAATACATGATGTCTCGGAATTTTAAAGCTGAATATAAGCATAATACCAATGAATAGTAAAACCACATAGCTTTTACAGCTTCAAATGCTACACAATTATAAATAAGCAAAGGAAAACAATACATGATGTCTCAGAATTTTAAAGCTCATAAGCATAATACTGATGACTAGTAAAACCACATAGCTTTTACAGCTTGAAATGCTACACGATCTCCTTAACCCCAAACCACATAGCTTTTATCGAATCACACCCAGAATACAGTAGTTACAGCTACAGCCAAACTAGAGCAGTTACAGAATCATCACATATGTAGTTGGCAGGAGGAAGAAGAGACAGATTGAGGAAATTGTCTCACCAGCAGCAACAGCAGGGCGAAGTTGAGGAGGGTCGATGGCAGGAGCAGCTCAGGGAAGTGGTCGAGGAAGACAATCGGTAGCAGCAGGTCCATCACACCCATGACCTGCCTACCGTCGAGCGCCCCACGAAGACGCCAGGGGAGGTGGCGGAGTAGCTCAATAAAAGGAATAAAGTATGATTAACTGATAGCAACAAGTAAACAACAAATAGGTAATTTTACAGCAAGGAAAACAGTAATTCCAAGAGTTGTACTTTAAAATGATTATCTATATTGGTTACTTATTTATTCAGCAAGGAACCACAACATATTTCTGTAGAAAAAGAACATGTATCCAAAATAATCACCAAACAAATACGGGAGCATGGTTCAAGACCTCGCACCAAGACCATTTGTATACCTGAGTATGGTGCAAAAAGCTACCTCGTGTGATTTCAATCTCAATGCAAAATAAGAGACACGGTGCAAGATGATACTAACTGAATGAGGCAAGCAGTTAACAAGTACGCAATCCTTCCTACTCTATCACAAACTGTACACCAACCGAGCAGGAACACCAAAAAATTACTAGCAAGCATCAAATTCGCAAAAACGAAAGAAGAATCAATCAACAAGCAACAAGGTGCAGTCCTGCAGCTGCACCAGGAACAGTCTGTACTAGATGTTTCTAATTCCAACTGAAATAAATGTCTGGAATAACCAAGCCAACATCTACGACATTGTTGATGTTCACGTGCATTAGGTTATTGCAGGCAAAATCATTTGGATAACAGTAACTTGTTCAGATGGATAACACTAATAAAACTAGATCAAGTTGGTGACAGACATCAGATGCTTCTAAACAAGCAAGGGGCATCACTTCCTACTCCTAAAATGAAGAGAACACACATGTGGCGCTATGATTGATGCAGCAAAAATAAAGCATCGGTGCAGTCAGTTTCATCCTACTGATTGTGCCGCTTGTGTGGAACCAATTTCAATTTGTAGGCACGCTGGTGTTCTGCAGTTTGCGAAACCAGAGGAGGAGGCCGAATAGAGCACCTTTGTTGTCTCCAGCATTGACATTCACGTGAAGCTTCTCGACCAGGTAGACGCACACCGGCATCCTCCCGTGGCCGGCAGCGGCGTGCAACGCCCCGGGTCATCCGTCCTTGGTAGCCTCCACCGCCTCCTTGATGCGGCCCTTCCCGCCGTCCAGCGCGCTCGCGATGCCCGACAGGAAAAACAAGCGCGCCCAAATCAGGATCGAGCACAAACAAACACCGAAGCGAAAATCCAGCATGGGGAAAGGGAGGCCGTCCACCTGTTGGCCGCCCTCTGGACGCCAGCGCTGCCGCCCTCCATGCCGGAGCCAGCGGCCCCGGCAACAGCGGCAGCCTCCTCCTCCTGGACGTGGCCGTCGTCCGCGTCGAGCGACGGGTGCGGGCGCTTCTGCGTGGGCATTCCGGCCGCCTGGCTGCCCTCCTCGCTCCTTGGCGCGGCGCTCGTCGCGGGGGAAAGGACGGTCGGGCGCGTGCAGGCGGGCGGAGGAGTGAGAGGGAGGAGGCAGGAGGTGGGTGGAGGCAGCTCGAGTCGAGGGGGAGCCGGATCGAGACGGATCTGGGGAGGAGGCGGCCGCGATCTGGAAGGGAGGAGGTGGAGGCT
>NC_041393.1:676005713-676024024 GCF_002162155.2 Triticum dicoccoides | reverse complement strand
GATCTGGAAGGGATGAGCGCGGCCGTGGGAGAGAAGGGGAGGGGAGGGGTTGTCGGCGATTGGGGTTGGGGGAGAGGACGGAGGACGGCGGCGGCTGGGTGGTTGGGGATCCAGAGATTGAGACGAAGTGGCGGCTGTGGGGCGAGAGGGGGAGAGTGGATCGGGGGAGAGGAGTGGATCGGGGAAGTTAGGGTTTGGGTGAGAGGGTGAGGGGGTGAGGGCTGCTGTTGGATCCAGAAGCATCCAACGGTGGTTGAGGCATGATCCGCGTGATATGCCTATGGACCAATCAGAGCGCACCAAACAAGTTGCCGATTTTTTGACCATATAAATTGGTCATGATTGATTACATACAAATTTTTCATTTCATTTTTCAATGCTCAAAATGAGTTTTTTTTGTGAAAGACCTATCAAATATTTGTTCAAATGATGCCATATTTTTCAGAAGTTTACATCTTAGATTGGCAGACAACATTGACAAAGGGAGTTTTTATTTCTTTTGCATGAAAAAACAATTTTCCATTTTTTGAGTGCTCAAAATAAGTTTTTTTGTGAAGAACCTACCAAATATTTTTTGTAAAATTTTACCAAATCAATTTTCTCAAATACTAGGCCATATTTAATGCACAATTGACCAAATGGTTAGGTGTCAAAAGTTTTGATCCACCTCTGGTGAAAAAGACAAATTCCCGCCGATTTAGCTGGAAGCGGGTCAAATTTGAACTGCAGCTGCCTCATAGTTTGCTATTTATTTTTTCCAAAAATCATTTCTAGGTACGTAAGTATCTATTTAATCAGAGAAACATCAAAAGTTTTCCAAGATTCAACCACTAGCTAGGAACGGTCATTCCCGCTGTTTTGACCGCATTTTGAAACGTGCATAAAAAATTCCAAAAAATCAAAAAATTGGGAAACCTTCGCATTGTGTCATCATATGTGGCCAAGTTCCCAGGAAAATAATAAACTTGTAATACGGTAATTATTTTAAAAAAGTGTTCTCAGAAATGAGCTATCAAGTGTGAAGATTCATGGATTTCAAGCCAAATAATCAATCTTATGGCCACATCCATGGCATAGTTTGTTCAAATGATCTCATATTGTGCACAAGAGTGCATATTGGAATGGCAAACAATGTTGTCTAAGAAAGTTTTCATTTTCGTTGGACGAAAAAACCATTTTCCATTTTTCGAGTGCCCGAAAGGAGGTTTTTTTGTGAAGGAACTACCAAATAATTGTTGCAAAATTGGACCAAATAATTTTTATAAAATACTAGGCCATATTTAATGCACAATTGACAAAATGGTTGGGTGCAAAAAGTTTTGATCCACCTCTCGTGAAAAAGACAAATTTCCGCTGATTCAGCTCGAAGCGGGTCAAATTTGAACTGCAGCTGCCTCATAGTTTGCTATTTATTTTTTTCCAAAAATCATTTATAGTTACATAAGGACCTATTTAATCAGAGAAACACCAAAAAAAATCCAAGATTCAACCACTAGCTAGGAACGGTCATTCCCGCCGTTTTGACCGCATTTTGAAACGGGCATAAAAAATTCAAAAAAAATCAAAAAATTGGGAAACCTTCGCATTGTGTCATCATATGTGGCCAAGTTCCTAGGAAAAATAACAAACTTGTAATACGGCAATTATTATAAAAAAGTGTTCTCAGAAACGAGCTATCATGTGTGGAGATCAATGGCTTTCAAGCCAAATGATCAATCTTATGGCCACATCCATGGCATAGTTTGTTCAAATGATCTCATATTGTGCACAAGAGTGCATATTGGAATGGAAAATAATGTTGTCTAAGGAAGCTTTCATTTTCGTTGGACGAAAAAACCATTTTCCATTTTTTGAGTGCCTGAAAAGAGGTTTTTTTGTGAAGGAACTACCAAATAATTGTTGCAAAATTGGACCAAATCATTTTTATAAAATACTAGGCCATATTTAATGCACAATTGACAAAATGGTTGGGTGTAAAATGTTTTGATCCACCTCTCGTGAAAAAGACAAATTTCTGCCGATTCAGCTGGAAGCGGGTCAAATTTGAACTGCAGTTGCCTCATAGTTTTCTATTTATTTTTTCCAAAAATCATTTATAGTTACATAAGGACCTATTTAATCATAAATACATGGTTTGGTGGCGATATGTCGAGGTTTGGGCGGCGGCCGAGGGCCCCAACTCTAGAGCGCGTAAACTCGCATGCCCGCTGCGTGGTCACCGCGCGACCGTGACGTTGCCATGTGTTCTGCGTGGCCTAGGCATGTCTAGTGGGTTGGGCACTCCCCAGGTTGGTGCTAGGAAGAAAATTACAACATAAGATTCTCACGAGGAGACCGATCGATGCTCAAACATGAATTAGCAGCCAAGTGTTTGATTAGTGGTACAGGAAATGTACATGGATAATGGGCGTGAGTTTTGGCTGAGGATGATCAGTTACTAAGAAGACCGTGTTCACAAATTTTCAGCTCAAAAGGAGGAGCCTAGGTGGTACTTGCTTTGCAAAGTACCACACTGGACATAAATACGAATGTTGAAGCTGGGCTCAAAATAATGAATGGATTGAGCTGGCATTTGGTGGAGGATGGTTATTTGGGCATAGGAAAGCATAGTGGAAAATGGATACCATTTGGACATGCCAAAGTGGTACTTCCTTCACAAAGTGTTTTTCTAAACAGAATAGGAAAATGAATATTTTTGAATTATTTGTTAACTAGGCAAGGAAGGTTTTTACATATTTGACAAAGATATGACCCATAGAAGTTATGAGATTTTTTGGGGAATTTTGGGAATTACAGAAATATAGGTTGCTTCACAACCTAGGGCAAAACTGCCACATGGACATGACACATAGGCAAAACTGATGAGGTGGCGCCTAGTCATAGCAACCCACCACAATTTATAAGGCTATGACCATCTATATTGGTCGTTAACAACTAGAAATAAGGCAGCGGACTAGCGCTGTTTGCTTTATGACCATTTCGTGTAAGGAAATTATGACCTTTCTGACCAAAATGGTCGCAATGGTTTAGGGTTTGGAGCCCCTCGAACAGCTTTTGACCAATTGGTCTCAAATGGTCATAAATCTATGACCAACTCTTCCAGGGTCACTGACAGAAGGTCATAAGTTGACATATTTCTTGTAGTGCCTATGACGCCGTCGGAAAGAGAAGTGAGGGCCATGGGCGCTGAGGCTAATTGCGGGACACATGACTGGTAGTGTCGCACGGGAGGAGACGAGAGCGGATTTGGTGTAGTAAGATCAAGCTTACAACGAACATGAGCACGCACAGTAGGATCTAGCTTCTCACGAACAAGAACAAATGGATGGAGCGGAGGAAGATACGTAGCCATCAGGGCCGAACGAACAAATGCAAGTGGGGGCTACACTAGGTTAACAACACCACTGGCCATGGCAGCCAGGACGGTGAGCAGGGGTGCCTGAGAGTCCTTCACCACAGGCTTGGGGAGGTGGCGAGCGCAAGCCATATGACCACCAATGGTCGGGTCGGCCTCGCGGGAGGCTAGCCTGGCGGCAGAGGTGACAACCAAGGTCGAAGCAGTTGGCATAGGGAGCCTCGCAGACACAGGAGCTGGCAACTTGCTTGGGGGCACTTCTGTCACCTTCACTACCCCTCCACGAACCTGGACAGCGCGACCCAACATCAGTTGTGTTTGTGCAGATAGGAGCTCCCGACTTTTATCAGATCAAGTAGGGGACATGGGTGTCGGCAGGTGGATGCACATCGTGTAGCCAGCAGGTAGCTCACGCGGTAGCATGTCGGTCAGGATAGGGGGCGTGTCGGTGTTAAATCTGGCATATCTCGAGGTAGGGGCCCTGAGTTAGGCATCTTGGCATGATAGTAATAGGATGGACAAGGGACACAAAGATTTACCCAAGTTTAGGCTCTCTCGAAGAGATAAGACCCTACATCCTGCTTTTGATCGTATTGATATAGGGTGTAGTATAGAATACATGTATTTACCACAAGATTGTTGTAATGAATATGAGATCATCTATTGACTAGCCTAGCCTTGGTTTATATAATGCACCGGAGGCCTAGGGTTTAGAAGTCCTCGTCTTGTGTGCCAAGTCTTGTGGTAGTTTCCTTGTATACATCATGGGTTGCCCGAAGTGGCTCATTGGTGAACTTCCATGGGGATCCTCGGACCGACCCTCCTAGCCGGGAGACGACATGGTGAGTACCCCCTAGTCCAGGCCTCCATCAGTATCCCCTTGAACCGGTCTTCAAGTTGGGAACGCTCCTCGGTTCTTCTAAAATATTCTTTGTCTTCGGTCGTCGATCCAGATAGCTTGTTCAATAAATCTTCCCATCTACGATCTTGAGGACCGCCAAGTATCTGAAGAGTTCACACGTCAAGCATCCAAGGAGTTCACACATCGGGCATCCAAGGAGACCCTTTAAGTTCTTAGCCTTTATCAATGGCTTGTTATTTTTACACCACACCTTGGGTTTTTCTTCTTCGGCAGCGGCAACACCCCTCTTCCCGTTGGAGTTTTCTCCACGAGTGACGTATGCTCCACCGGGACCCCCACGGTAATCTCCTATAATCTCCCTCTTGCTTCGTAGTTAGGGTTCCTAGGGTAGATTAGATTATGGAAAGTGGATTTGATCCGATTCAATTCGAGAGGATTCGATCTGAATTCACTGCTTTGGGCATGAATTAGTGTGCATGCCTATCATGTTCACTCCACATAATAGTGATAGATTAGACTAATGACAGTGAATGCTAGTTTGTTCACTCCAAATGCTACTGTTGATGTTGTTCTTGCTGTTGTTAGCATTGTTGTTGATGGTGTTAGTGATGTTTTTAGCACTGTTCTTGATGGTTTTAGCTAGTCATGTTCTTAGCATTTTTCTTGCTATTGTTAGTGATGTTCTTAGCATTGTTCTTGTTGTTCTTAGCATTGTTCTTGATGGTGTTAGTGCCACATTGCTAGTTTGTTCACTCCACATTGTTGATGTTGTTGTTCTTGCTGTTCTTAGTCTTTATTTTCTTCTGTTGTTGCTATTCTTCTGTATGTTAGTGATGGTCTTCATAGGATGATCAACATAGTGTGCATGTTGTGTAAGTATGTTGGATGTTGTTCTCGTTGTTGTTAGGCTATGTGAATGCACGATTAACATAGGACATTGCATGTGCATGCTAGTAGGACATTGCATGTGCATGCTAGTAGGACATACCTGAATGCTAAAAACAGTAGTAGGACATACATGATTAGAGTAGGACAATGCATGTCCATGCGCATTTGGCATGATATGATAGCACTAATTCTTGCTTGCTCTGATCATTCATAACACTGATCAGTGATATCATTGATCATTTCTAGCACTGATCAGTGTTAGTACTAATCTATGTTAGCACTAATCGGTGTTAACTTTGATCAGTGAGCACAGATGATTGTATTCTCTCATCATTGGCATTTGCACTTCCAATGATCATCTCTCATTGTTGCTAATTATCGTCCACCTTGCTGACAAGATAATTGATACGTCTCCAATGCATCTACTTTTCCAAACACTTTCGCCCTTGTTTTGGACTCTAACTTGCATGATTTGAATGGAACTAACCCAGCCTGATGTTGTTTTCAGCATAATTGCCATGGTGTTATTTTTGTGCAGAAATAAAAGTTATCGGAATGACATGAAACTCCATGGAGTCACGTTTTGGAATTAATAAAAAATATTGGCGAAGACCAACAGAGGGGAACCCACACCCTGTCCACGAGGGTGCAGGGAGCGCCCCCTGCCTCGTGGGTCCCCTGGACCTCCACCAACCTCAACTCCAACTCTATAGTCACGTTCGGGGAGAAAAAATCAGAGAGAAGGATTCATCGCATTTTACGATACGGAGCCGCCGCCAAGCCCTATTCTTCCTCGGGAGGGCTGATCTGGAGTCCGTTCGGGGCTCCGGAGAGGGGAATCCATCGCCATCGTCATCATCAACCATCCTCCATCACCAATTTCATGATGCTCACCGCCGTGCGTGAATAATCCCATCCTAGGCTTGCTAGACGGTGATGGGTTGGATGAGATTTTCCATGTAATCATGTTAGTTTTGTTAGGGTTTGATCCCTAGTATCCATTATGTTCTAAGATTGATGTTGCTATGACTTTGCCATGCTTAATCCTTGTCACTAGGGCATGAGTGCCATGATTTCAGATCTGAACCTATTATGTTTTCATGAATATATGTGAGTTCTTGATCCTATCTTGCAAGTTATAGTCACCTACTACGTGTTATGATACGACAAACCCCGGAGTGACAATAGTTGGGACACTTCTCGGTGATGACCGTAGTTTGAGGAGTTCATGTATTCACTAAGTGCTAATGTTTTGGTCCAGTACTCTATTAAAAGGAGGCCTTAATATCCCTTAGTTTCCAATAGAACCCCGCTGCCACGGGAGGGTAGGACAAAAGATGTCATGCAAGTTCTTTTTCATAAGCACGTATGACTATATTCGGAATACATGACTACATTACATTGATGAACTGGAGCTAGTTCTGTGTCACCCTATGTTATGATGAATTGCATTTGACATAATTATCCATCATTGATCCGTTGCCTACAAGCTTTTCACATATTGATCTTTGCTAAGTTACTTCTCCGTTGCCACTATTACGATTGCTACAAAACTTCTACTATTACTTTTGCCACCGCTACCGTTACTTCCATGCTACTTTGCTACTAAATACTTTGCTGCAGATATTAAGTCTTTCAGGTGTGGTTGAATTGACAACTCAGCTGCTTATACTTGAGAATATTCTTGGGCTCCCCTTGTGTCAAATCAATAAATTTGGGTTGAATACTCTACCCTCGAAAATTGTTGCGATCCCCTATACTTGTGGGTTCTCAAGACCTTTTTCTAGCGCCGTTGCCGAGGAGCGTAGCTCTATTCTTTGAGTCACTTGGGATTTATATCTGTTGATCACTATGAGGAACTTGAAAGATGAAAGAACCAAGATTTTTCCCTCAACTACGAGGGGAGGTAAGGAACTGCCATCTAGCTCTGCCCTTGATTCACCTTCTGTTTTAAGTAAACTTGTGACACCTGCACCTGCTATTGATTCTAATATGTCGCATGTTATTGATGATGCCACTTCTGCTATATGCATGATGCTTATGATGAAACTACTCCTCTACTTGATAACAATGTGCCGTTAGGTGAATTTCTTGATGAACAACTTGCTAGGGTTAGAGAGAATGAAATTATTGAAACTGATGATATTAATGAACGTGATGATGAAGATTCCCCCCTAGATATGAATTGCCTGCTGTACCTGAGGGTTATGTTATGGATGAAGAAACTGCTAGAGACATTATTGCTTGAAATGATAAGGATTTTGAATTCTTTGTCGATCCTGAGTTAATTACTTTGGTTGAATCTGATCCTTTTTATGGCTATGAATCTAAAACTGTTGTGGCACATCTCACTAAATTGAATGATATAGCCACCTATTCACTCATAAGGAAAAAAATCGCTATTATTATATCCTTAAATTGTTTCCTTTCCCATTAAAGGGTGATGCTAAGATATGGTTTAATTCTCTTGCTCCTGGTTGTGTGTGTAGTCCCCAGGATATGATTTATAACTTCTCTGCAAAATATTTCCCTACTCATAAGAAACAAGCTGCCTTGGGGAAATATTTAATTTTTTTCAAATTGAAGAAGAGACTCTCCGACAATCTTGGGGGAGGCTTCTCCGATTACTTAATGCTTTGCCTGATCATCCTCTCAAGAAAAATGAAATACTTGATATCTTTTATAATGGACTAACCGATGCTTCCAGCGACCACTTGGTTAGTTGTGCTGATTGTGTTTTCAGGGAAAGAACTGTTGAGCAAGCTGAACTCCTATTGAATAATATATTGAGTAATGATAATGATTGGACACTTCCTGAACCAACTCCTAAGCCAACTCCAAAGAAAAGGGGTATTCTATTTCTCAGTCCTGAAGATATGTGAGAGGCAAAGAAATCTATGAAAGCAAAAGGTATTAAAGCTGAAGATGTTAAGAATTTACCACCTATTGAAGAAATACATGGTCTTGATAACCCGATGTCGGTGTCAAAACCGGCGGATCTCGGGTAGGGGGTCCCGAACTGTGCGTCTAAGACTAATGGTAATAGGAGGCTGGGGACACGATGTTTACCTAGGTTCGGGCCCTCTCGATGGAGGTAATACCCTACTTCCTGCTTGATTGATCTTGATGATATGAGTATTACAAGAGTTGATCTACCATGAGATCAGAGAGGCTAAACCCTAGAAGCTAGCCTATGGTATGATTGTTGTTGTTGATCTTGAGTCCTACGGACTAAACCCTCCGGTTTATATAGAAACTAGAGGGGGCTAGGGTTACACAGAGTCGGTTTACAGAGAAGGACATCTACATCCGATCGCCAAGCTTGCCTTCCACACCAAGGAGAGTCCCATCCGGACACAGGACGAAGTCTTCAATCTTGTATCTTCATAGTCCAACAGTCCGGCCAAAGTATATAGTCCGGCAGTCCGGATACCCCCTTATCCAGGACTCCCTTAGTAGCCCCTGAACCAGGCTTGAATGACAACGAGTCCGGCGCGTAGATTGTCTTCGGCATTGCAAGGCGGGTTCCATCTCCGAATACTCCAAGATAAATTCCGAACACAAGGACCGTGTCCGGCTCTGCAAGATAAATCCCGTATACCACCGTAGAGAGAATAATAATCCATGAATCTAATCTGCTGACAGCTCTTCGTAGTGTGACATCACGCCACGGCTCTGCAATTATTCGAACCATTTTCTACAACTTGCTTCCGCACACACCGCGAGGCGGTTTCTCTGGCACGTCTTGTCAAAGCAGAGATTGTGTCCCCTTATTGCGGGATCCTCTTCAATACGTGCGTGGGTAACCCAACCGCACCATCAATTACGGTAAGTGGGGAACGAGCAGGTTCCCTTAGGCAAGCGGGGAGGCATAAAGTTTCATTGCCTCTATAAAGGGGAAAGGCATCCTCCTTTCTACCAACGCCTTCTTCTCCTTCTGCTTGCCCCTTTCCTTTCGCCCGAGCCCTAGCACCGAAGCATTCATCTTCCCCACCAACAAAGGTCCTCCAAAATTGTCCGGATCCGAAGCAGGAGACAAGTGGATGGCCTCCTCCGTCTAGGAGAAGGATATCAAAAGGCTGCGGGCGGCCGGATATCTGGCCAAGAAAATCGGCCACCATCTTCCAATGGTGGGACAGATTGTCCCTACTCTGAAGCCTCATGAGAGAGTCGTTTTCCTCCCCCATTTCGTCCGTGGGCTAGGGTTTCCCCTTCACCCTTTTGTTCGCGGCATCATGTATTACTACGGGATTGATTTTCATGATCTATCCCCCAATTCCTTCCTCAACATCTCGACGTTTATCGTCGTGTGCGAGGCCTTTCTACGCATCTCGTCGCACTTTGGGCTATGGCTCAAGATCTTCAACGTGAAGCCCAAAGTGGTAAATGGCAAACATGTCGAGTGCGGAGGCGCCATGGTGAGCAAGATGCCCAAGGTCACATGGCCGACGGGTACTTTTAATGACTCCGTCAAGGAGTGGCAGCAACAATGGTTCTATATCACTGAGTCGTGCGGCAAAAAGTGGGCCGCTGATCCTAAGTTTCGATCTAGAGCCCCTTTGCGGCTCACGTCCTGGCCCAAGAAGGGTGTGAACTGGTTGTCGTCCGATGAACTGTCAGTGATCCAGGCACGCGTCAAAGGTATGGAGGACAAGGCCATTAGGCTTGTTGACGTGGTCCAGGTGATGCTGGTCCGCGTGATTCTTCCTTGTCAACATAGAGGCTGTGATTTGTGGGAGTATGACCCGGCCGAGCACCAGACCCTGCGGGAGCTTTTTGGCTCCTTGCACAAGGACATCTGGAAGGTGCTCTTCAAGTCCGGCAAACCATGGCCGGACTCTGCCGCAGACCGCGGGTACCAACTGTCCCACCCCGCCAGTCCGGTAAGTCGTCATTATGTCTTAGCTATCCATATTTTTTATTGATATGTCCCGAGGGAGAAGTTTTTAACGTGCTTTTCCACGATCACCTCAGGGATGGACGAAGAAGGCATAGCGGATTTACTGTCCGGCCCCACTGCCGGAAGAACCGGCGGGACCTCTTCGGACAAAGATGCTGGTCCCAGTGCCTTACGAGGCGCCGAAGAAAGAGGCCAACAAAAAGGCCAAGGAGGCCAGGGGTGGTCTCCGTCATCGTGGTGCTTCGGACACGAAGTCTGAAGATTCTAGTGACCATCCATCCTCCGACGATGACGAGGAGGAGGAAGAGGACGAGCAGGAGGGAGAGGATGAGGAGGAGGAAGAGCTCGAATCCCCTACGAGGGGGAGGAAGAAAAGGATGGCCTCCTCATCCTTAGAGGCAAAGTCACCAAAGAGGGGAAGAACATCCATCCCCGAGGCATCCACCACGGCTACCGATAGCAGCCCGGAGTGGGATCCCAGGGCCCAGCCCCTGGTAAACTCGTAAGTGCATGAAGTCCGAACACATTCACGCATCCCAATTCTTTACTAGAATGTAGTATTTTGATTTGCACCGTACTTTTTACAGTTCGGCAAGGTCTCCTGCCCAACATGCCTCATCGAAGGACTCGTTGAGCTCCAATGCCTGGTAGAGCGAGACACGTCCCAGGGCCCCTTCCCCAAAGCCTGGTTGTGACACCGAGGTGTCGTCCAAAAAGGACCTGAGCCAGGGGGGCGTACCTCGGGGGCCGGACACGTGGGAGCGGCGGTTCCCATGAACATCAACGGCAGGGGCGATCGTGAATTCGGCCCACATCCGGACACAGTCCTGGAGACCCTTAAGGCTCTGGGGTCAGGCAGGCAGCCCCTCTTGATTGGAGGGGCGATCCTGCTCCACCTGCGACCTCCGTCCAACCAAAGGTGTCGGGCGGCCTATCGACAGCACTGGAGAGTGCGTCTACCATTGATGAACACCACACCCTTATGGGCGTGGTGATAGAAAAGATTCAGGCCGCCGAGAGCGGGCTGAATGAATCCTGCATCAGCCTTATAAAAGTCTTGGAGGTATGTTTTTATGAATTGTTAGAAGATTGTCATAGTATAGATGGCAGCCCCTGATTCACTGTTCAGAGAGGATAGGAACCCGACAGGGGATCAAAGCTCTGTCCGCAGGAGACTCAGCTAATGACATAGATTTGTTGAATTATGAATCAGGCGTCTGCAACGACTGCCTCCTCTCATACTGCGGAGGTGTCCGGACTCAAGCAGAGTCTGGAGTGGGCCGAAGAGGAACTCGTCCGAGTGAAGAAGCAGCTGGAGGATAAACAAGGTATGTTTTGAAACTTTTAGTAAGCTTTAGCACAAGTAAGTAGTTGTGACTATCTTAAAGCATATATATCGCGCACTCCAGGGGCAGATGCCGAAATTGAGGCGCTCAAAAATGCTGTTGCTTTGGCCGAAAAGAAAGCGGCCGCGGAGCAGGCTCTCCGTGAAAAGCACGAGGCAAGGGTCGTGGAAGTTGAGCGAGAGCTTCAGGAAGCCGTAAAGAAAAGCGAGAGTTTGGAGCAGAGACTATTATTAAAAGAATCAGAACTCGCCCAAGCTCTCTAGACCGCAAATGATGCTCGGGAGGAAGCCCAGGCTGCTCTGAAAGATATTCAGGAGGCGCGGAAGATTGCGGCTGGTAAGGGTTTTTTCTTATTCAAAGCGCCTTACGCCTTCGCAGGGAAGATTCACGGTGACCCATTGAATCTTAATTTTTCCAGGGGCATTTGCGGATCTGCCACGCAGCATATCTGATGCTGCCCAATTCTGCCGAGCTGAGAAGAAGGAAACTGCGGAGAAGCTCTTCTGGTTGCAGTATTTGGCGCCGAATTATCCGGTGCCATTTGTCGACCAGCTGAAATAGCTGATCGAACTACATCAGGCGTCCGGAATAGCCATGAAGGATTTGGTTATCCGGCTATGGCCTGCCGAGCCCATACCGAGCAATTTCTTTGGGCTCGTGATGTGAATTGTGGATGCTTGCCCTCGGCTGGACGTCATTAAGCGGTCGGTTTGCATAGAAGGGGCACGAATGGCATTCGCCCATGCGAAAGTGCATTGGGGGAAGGTTGATGATGAGAAGTTGATGACCGAAGGGCCACCGGAGGGGAAGGAGCACCGCAAGCCTGAATTATATTATGATGGCGTCCTAAAAGGGGCCCGCCTCGTGGCTGAGCAATGTGCGAAAGACATTATTTTTCCCTGAAAGCAGTTGTGCTATCCTTTGTAAGACGAAACAGAGTCACTTATATATATATATGTCTGTTATGTGTAAATTTTATTCTTGCGCGGCCGTTTAATATGTTAGTCTTGAGAGTTGGCCAGTCGTCAGCTTCTGCCCCCATGTAGGAATTATGGGGGTGTTCAGGATACACCTGAACACTCTTTATCCCATTCTTGGGTCCATGAAGGAGGTGTTCAGCACAGCGAACCAGGCAATCGGACTATAGGGCTTTATTACTCTCACTTAGCCATAGGAATTCGAGTATGGGAGGTGCAGCCCCTGGTGTTTGGAAGACCGCACGAGGGGCTCTAATAGCGCATGATCGGTGGACCGATCCTTCGTACTCTGCATTTTATTATGGCATTATGCGGAATAAATCCTTAAAGATTGCACAACCTCCCGAACAGCTGACCAGCTCTCGCCTTATCATGACTGTCGGTTTTCGGCTTTCTCTACTGAGGTGTTCGTCCGGAAGAACCGGGACACAATCGCCGTAGTTCTCCCAGCGCTACCTTAGCCGATATTGTGGAATGTAAGGTACCAAAACATGGGAGCCAGGGAAACCCAACCAATGACCCAAGACATAATGCTATAAGTTCGGGGTGCCGAACGACCGAGAAGGTGTTCGGACTTTAGTCATCGTAGTATGGGTGCAATGAAACCCCTAGCATTTAAAGGCATAACACGATGTTCGGATGCCGTTATGACAAAATGTCATTTAAGAAATAATAGCAGATAAGCATTGAATGACTCTACATGCTGTATTTAAGTAATACGTCTATGCATATGAGTACGGGGCATGTTAGAAAAGAGAGGCATGACGGAGAACCTGTTGGGACCGGGCGGTGGGGAGCTGTGTGCGAGTCCGGAGGAGTATCCGAATTGTATTCAGGTGGGGTGGAGATTCCCCCTGTGTGCGTCCGAGCTGATTCCAAGTCGTCGGTCCAGTTATGCACGAAGGCGAACCTGCAAATAATGCTAAAAGGCGTGTGTGAGCAGTGGCTGAGCCGTGGGATGTGACCCGTCCAACTTATGCTAAAGGATATGTATGAGCTGGGGTATCATAAAGCAGTTCGGACTCCTTTGTCGGTGTCCGGGAGTTCGGCTGTCGAATCTAAGTTCGATTGAAAAAACCGTGACTCGCTGCTTCTGTAAAATAAAGTAGCCAAATACTCTTCGGCGCCGAGGCGAGGCTCGGTCTTGCCCGCAATTGTGACTACATCACGTGGGTCTGGATTGTTTTGAAACTGTCTGGGGCATGGGGTGATAGTGCGTTGAGTCGTAGTGTGTCCGGGCGGTGCTGAATAGCTACTGCCTAGAGGTGTAATGCCGAAAGTTGGCTCTTTGGTATGGCAATTTTGGGCGATCCGAAGACCATTTCCCGAGTGGCGGGGCCTAAATGGCTTTTGCGCCTAGTGATGACACTCGAAGATGAGTTTTTGGTGGGTCTAATCGATCTCTAGACTTGATAATCCGGGCTTCTTGCCCTGGGACCTCTTCATGCTCCTTCCGGCGTCGGCCTGCTGACCTGTTTAAAGACCCAGCATTCTCTGTTGGTATGATTGGCTGCCGCTCCTGGTGTACCATGTATTTGGCATGGGCGGTCAAGTATGACGTTCAGGCTTGAGGGGCCCGAATTAAGATGTTGAAGCATCTTCTCCCGCTCAGCGGGTGGAGGACTACGGGCTCCTGTGTTGATCGCCGTTTCCTGGGCGTCATTCTTTGTCTTGGGACGCCTATATTTGTTGCACCAAGGTTTGTGGACCCTATTCTTGTCTGCGGATGCGCCCGGGGTGCTTGCTATGTTGCTGTTTGGTATGTAATGCTGGTCTTGCACGCAGCCCCTTGCCGCAGTGTGCTATCGGCGGGGTGTAGGCATGCGTTTGATGTTTAGTGCCGCCTCCTCGAATTGAGGTAGTAGCCTGCGCTTTGGGTAGTATTTTGTTCGGCGCTTCAGTCTGTATTCCTCGACTGCCCGGGCCTTAGTCCGTCTGTCTGCAAGAAGATCCTGATCAACTTGGAGCTGCTGCTGCTTCTTTTCCAAGCTTCTTGCAGTGGCTATAAGACAGCGCTTGAAGCGCTCCTGCTTTATGGGATCCTCTGGTATGCCAAATTCGTCGTCACCGAGGCTCACCTCGTCTTTGGAGGGAGGCATATAGTTATCGTCCTCCAAGTATCCGTCCGTCGCCTGTTCGTCTGGGCTTACCTGCCCGTGTTCCTGTTCGGCTTGCTCGAAGGTGGGTTGATCAGGATCGTATTCCTCTTCGGCACCATCTGGATTTTCTTCTCCCGTGCCGGTGTTGATGTGGCGGGGCTTGGAGCGGCGCTGATGACGCCCATGATTTGATTTCTTCCCTGAGGGGTTATCTCATGTTGCCTCATCGCCATTGTTTTCTTTGGGAGTATCCACCATATATATACCATATAAAGAGGTGGCAGTCCAGCGCCCTGTGGGCGGTGGTTTCTGTTCTTCTCCCGCATCATCGTCTATACCGTCGATGTCTTCAAAATCAAAGTTAAGCACGTCGGTCTAGTCATCGACTGTGGCTATTAAGTGGGTGGTGGGTGGGGAACGAATTTCTTCGTCGCCAGCTTCCCACTCGAGCCGGACATAGTTCGGCCAGAGGTCTCCTGACAGAGAGAGAGACCTTAATGAATCTAGCACGTCTCCGAAGGGTGAGTGCTGAAAGATATCCACGGCGGTGAATTCCATTATCAGAGCCCAGCTAGATTCGACGGGCATGGATGCGTGCGGTCCGGAACATATGGCCGGAGACGAGTCCAGGGGTCCGGAAATACAGGCTTCCTTAGGAGAGGAATCTGTGTTCGGCTCCAATGGTGATGAGTGTGCGGCCTCCGGGGCGGGGTCCATCCACCCATCCTCGGAAGGCACAACCTGATCTGGAACGAAATCCAGAGCCGCAGCAGGTGCGATGTTCTGAATACTGTTCGACGGAAGATCTAGGTCATGCACGTCGCGATTGTTCGGCGCTCCTGACGTGGGCCCGAATCCGTCGAGGATCAAGTCTCCGCGGATGTCAGCAGTGTAGTTTAGGTTTCCGAACCTGACCTGATGGCCAGGGGCGTAGCTACAGATCTGATCCAGATGGCCAAGCGAGTTGGCCTGCAGTGCGAAGCCGCCGAACACGAAGATCTGTCCAGGGAGAAAAGTCTCACCCAGAACGGCGTTGTTGAAGTTTGGAGAATCCATCGAGCCTTACAGTGACGACAGAGAGGAACTCTCAATGAAAGCACCAATGTCGGTGTCAAAACCGGCGGATCTCGGGTAGGGGGTCCCGAACTGTGCGTCTAAGGCTAATGGTAACAGGAGGCTGGGGACACGATGTTTACCCAGGTTCGGGCCCTCTCGATGGAGGTAATACCCTACTTCCTGCTTGATTGATCTTGATGATATGAGTATTACAAGAGTTGATCTACCACGAGATCAGAGAGGCTAAACCCTAGAAGCTAGCCTATGGTATGATTGTTGTTGTTGATCTTGAGTCCTACGGACTAAACCCTCCGGTTTATATAGACACCGGAGGGGCCTAGGGTTACATAGAGTCGGTTTACAGAGAAGGAGATCTACATCCGAATCGCCAAGCTTGCCTTCCACGCCAAGGAGAGTCCCACCCGGACACGGGACAAAGTCTTCAATCTTGTATCTTCATAGTCCAACAATCCGGCCAAAGTATATAGTCCGGCAGTCCGGATACCCCCTTATCCAGGACTCCCTCACCCGACACAGGTAGTAAAGGTAAATTCTCTCTATAGATTTGATAAGTGTGAAATCCCATCCACTAAGTTTGCTAGTCAATGCTTGGATGAGTTTGATAATTTTATTGTTAAACAAGAAAACTTCAATGGTTATGTTGGTAGACAATCTAAACGTAATGCTTATATGGTTGAACACTTGAGTGATTATATGTATAGAGTTAAAGGTTACCTTAAGCTTATTAGTAAACATGCATCCACGGTTACAACTCAAGTAGAACTAGTGCTGAAGGCACAAGATGATTTGCTCAATGAATTAAATAATAAGAACAGATACAATGATGTTAGAGTTATGACTAGAGGTGGTAAAATGACTGTCGGTGTCAAAACCGGCGGATCTCGGGTAGGGGGTCCCGAACTGTGCGTCTAGGCGGATGGTAACAGGAGACAAGGGACATGATGTTTTACCCAGGTTCGGGTCCTCTTGATGGAGGTAAAACCCTACGTCCTGCTTGATTAATATTGATGATGTGGGTATTACAAGAGTAGATCTACCACGAGATCAAGGAGGCTAAACCCTAGAAGCTAGCCTATGGTATGATTGTTGTTCGTCCTATGGACTAAAGCCATCCGGTTTATATAGACACCGGAGAGGGCTAGGGTTACACAGAGTCGGTTACAATGGTAGGAGATCTACATATCCGTATTGCCAAGCTTGCCTTCCACGCCAAGGAAAGTCCCATCCGGACACGGGACGAAGTCTTCAATCTTGTATCTTCATAGTCTTGGAGTCCGTCCAATGATGACAGTTCGGCTATCCGGACACCCCCTAGTCCAGGACTCCCTCAATGACCCAGGAACCTTTGTATCCCGAGGTCCATCCTAAGAGAGTTGAGCAAGATTCTCAGAGAACTAATACTGATACACCTAGTCCTTCTAAGAAAAAGAAAAATAAAAATGATAGGACTTTGCATGCTTCTAGTGAACCTGTTGTTGACACACCTGAGAATCCCAATGATATTTCTATTTCTGATGCTGAAACACAATCTGGTAATGAACATGAACCTAGTGATAATGTTAATGATGATGTTCATGTTGATGCTCAACCTAGTAATAACAATGATGTAGAAATTGAACCTGATGTTGATCTTGATAACCCACAATCAAAGAATCAATGTTATGATAAGAGATACTTCATTGCTAGGAAGCACAGTAAAGAAAGAGAACCATGGGTTCAGAAACCCATGCCTTTTCCTCCTAAGCCATCCAAGAAAAAGGATGATGAGGATTTCGAGCGCTTTGCTGAAATGATTAGACCTATCTTTTTGCGTATGCATTTGACTAATATGCTTAAAATGAATCCTTATGCTAAGTATATGAAAGATATTGTTACAAATAAAAGAAAGATACCGGAAGCTGAAATTTCCACTATGCTTGCTAATTACACTTTTAAGGGTGGAATACCAAAGAAACTTGGATATCCAGGAGTACCAACTATACCATGCTCCATTAAAAGAAACTATGTTAAAACTGTTTTATGTGATCTTGGAGCCAGTGTTAGTGTTATGCCTTTCTCTTTGTATCGTAGACTTGATTTGAATAAGTTGACACCTACTGAAATCTCTTTGCAAATGGCCGACAAATCAACTACTATACCCATCGGTATTTGTGAGGATGTTCCTGTTGTGGTTGCAAACGTTACTATTTTAACGTACTTTGTTATTCTTGATATCCCCGAGGACGACAGTATGTCGATCATCCTTGGTAGACCTTTTCTAAATACTGCAGGGGCTATTATTGATTGCAATAAAGGCAATATCACTTTTCATGTTAATGATAATGAGCATATGGTACACCTTTCGAAGAAACAACCTCAAGTTCATAGTATCAATTCTATTGGAAAAATTTCAACGATTACTATTGGAGGTTTTGAATTCCCTCTTCCTACTGTCAAAAAGAAATATGATATTCTTATTGTTGGGGACATGCATATACCCGTTGAGGTAACTTAGTGTTATTCGAAAATTCTCCGATTTCATGTTATTTGGAAGAAGTTTTTTAACAAGACTTGATCAACCTTGTTAGTGGATTTCCTTTTGAAGAGCATGAGATGGATGAAGTTAGAAAGCACAACCTTCTGTACCCTCCTTTTACTTTCTATTATTTAGAATAAATAAAGAAAAATTAGTATTTTCTATCTGTTTTCTGAATCATCTGTGCAATAAAAAATACCCAGAAAATAAAAGTTCTCCAAATGTCCTGAAAATTGAGTATGATTTTCTGTAGAATATTTGAGAATTTCTGGCACTTAGAACATACCAGGGG
>NC_041393.1:675996126-676005525 GCF_002162155.2 Triticum dicoccoides | reverse complement strand
GGGTGCATCCCCCTGCCTCGTGGGCACCATGTGGACCCCCTCCACTTATTCCAGCACCCACACACTTCGTCTTCCTCGAGAAAAAATCATCCCGTAGCTCAAACCCGTGTTCTAGCTCGTTTTGCTGCCATTTTCGATCTCCTTGCTCAAAGCTCCATTCACAAAACTGCTTTGGTGGGTTGTTCCTCGGTATGTGATTCCTCCAATGGTCCAATTAGTTTTTGTTCTAGTGCTTTATTTATTGCAAATTTTTGCTGCTAAGGTGACCCTGTTCTTGAGCTTGCGTGTCAAATTTATATGGTCTAAAGTAGTTTTAATGCATGATATAGCCTCTAGGCACTTGTGGGAGTAGTTGCTATCAATCTTGTTGAGTTTGGTTCACTTTTATTTTGAGTCCTTAAAAATTTCAGAAATTTTTCAGAGGAAGAAAAATGTTTAGGAAAATTTACCAAGGTGGTTCTTCAAGGAAGCAAGAACCGAGGCCTGCGATACGCGAGCCTGACCTTGAACCACGAAGAGAAGCTCCAGTACGGCCTTGCGAATGGTCGTTGGATGAATTTATGATCCAAGCTGGCTTCAAGGCTGAATTTGATGAGTATGTGCGTAATGCTGAACTTGAGGACTTCATATCAGATAAGTGTCGCCAATACTATCACCTCACTAATTCCTTTGTGCGGAGGTTTAACTTTACATCTAAGCGCAACACTCATACTGTTATATTTGACCTCTATGATAAATCATATACCATGGACCTTGAAGATTTTAACACTGCTTGTAAAATCCCATAGTGAGGCATCTTTAGTGAACCTCGATCTGAATATAATGATTTTCTTGCTAGTATCATCGTGGGAGAAACTAGAGATATCACACAAGCTACCATAGAGAGCATTCATTTTCCTTCCATACATTACTTTGCTTTCTTTATAGGTAGATGCATTCACGGTAAAGATGAGCTTTGTCTCATGTGCGTCCCAGATCTTAGTGTCCTCAAGAGTGCGGTATTAGGCGATAAACGATATAACTTGGGGGCATTGTTGCAAAAAGGTTACATCTTAATGGTAAAAATGGAGATTTATTTGGTCGAATTTATGCAACTCATTTAGCTGATTATCTCGGCATAGCCATAAATGAAAATGATATTGAGTTGCCACCTGTTTTTCTAGATTATAATGCTATAGTTCGCCATCAGTTTCTTGATAGGAACGAACCGTCCCTCCAGTACCGACTAATCTTTGACAAACGATGTGTTGTCCATATTACTCTTCCTGCTCCTACTTTCTTCAACTTTCAGGCAAACAGGAGATATTTTATAACCAGGGAGGAGAAAATGAATATGAGAGGAGGACGGAAGCGGATCGCCTCCATGTTGCAGCTCTCCAGACAGTAGCTGCTCCATCTCAGTACAACCCTGACTACAACTTTGGATATCCGCCAGGCCAGCTGTGGCCATAGACCAACTTAGGCCAAAAGCCTAAGCTTGGGGGAGTACATACTACTAGATATTAGGCCAATAACGACCGGCACCCCACAATGCACGGTTGTTATTGGTACGATGAGCCGAACGCACGTCTAAAGTAGATCCGCAAAACCTCCTAATTTTCAGTTGCTCGTGTGGTCAAATATATCTAAGGATTCCTACAAAATATCTCTTCGGTTTGAGAGTACTTGGCGTCCCTCTCCCCTTGATTCAGCGCCGCCGGAGAGGGCATCCCATCGCCGCTGTAAAGATCCCGCAGGAGCAGCGCCCTGCACAGGCCAGGCTAGCTACGCCCGGATCAAGTGCCACGCGCAGCCCCACCCCTATATTTAGCGGCCGATGGTGGATCCACAGCCCGCGGCCGGATCTGGAGCGCCGTCTATACGACCGGACTCGCCACCATGGGCATCTTCCTCTTGTCCTTGGTGATGAGCGCCCGGGCCAAGAAGTGGATTCAGGTGAGCGAGGTCATGTGGGTTGCGGGAGCAAGGGAGGGCAGGAGGCGGGCCGGCCGGCAGCAGCTTTCTGTTCGGGGATGCTGGAGCACGGCCATGAGAACCATCGCCTCTGCTTGTACGCCGCGGTCGGCGAGCCGCCAGGGACACGCCGCAGCCGGTAGACTTCTCTCACATCTGGGCAGTGACACCCTCAAGGATCTCCCGCCTCTAATCTTTTTTTCCTTCTATGATACATGCACATCCTGGAGAAATCATGCATCTTGTTTCCCTGTAGCAGCCAGGTGAACGGGCAGAGGATAGGGCGTCCCTGCGAGTTCTCAAGTACTCTAGTGGTGAAATCCTTGAGGAGTTCTACAGTTTAATCAGTTCACATGAAAAATCTAATATTACCCCCATCTGTTATCAGCTAGCAGAAGTGTACAATATAAAGCATCTCCGTAATGTGCAGTCTGCTCCAAAGAGACCCCAGCTTGGTATGTATTATTCCTTACAATTAATTACTGCCCACATTGCCAGTCACAGGAGAACAAACTCTACAGATATTTCATTTCACTCAAAAACTGTGCATATGCAGGGATTTGATTACCTTATGAGCCATAATGTTTTGCCTCCTCAATGGGCCATGCACAACAAGGACCTCATGTGACGCCCCAGTAAGTCCGTTTGTGTACTTGTTCACCTTTTAGTATATTGTCTACGTCTCGCAGGAACCATCTGTTGATGTGTGTTTGCAACTTGTGGAAAGAGCTGTTGGAAGGTATGCGACCAAATGATTAATTTCTCACTGTTTTTCTGTAGTAGGGAACTTTGAAAATGTGATTAATATCAAAGAGGAACGATGCAACCATGAACTCCAACTCCACTAGCTTGAAGAACCAACACACCACATTTTTGTGGCGCACTTGAGCTTCTCAGTTGGACTATAGATGGTAACTATAGTGTCATATAGTCATATTAATTTTATGTATATTGCAATTGTAGTGTCATATAGTCATATTAGTTGTATGTAGTGCAGACAACTAGTACTGAAGGTTTCGTCTTTTTCTCTTTTCTTTGCTAAGCCTATAATTTGGAGATTAGCACACTAATTAATTCCTTCAATAGGATGTGTTCTATAGGTTACGACTAAGAGTTTCATATACGTATGTGTATCACTTATTCTTGAGCAGAATAGTATTTTTTTCAAGCAGAGTACAGTAGTGTTCAGAGTTAATTAGTTGGGTATATACCAACAACCAAAAAAATCTCAATTAACTTGAAATCACTAAAATGTTGCTCAAATTATACAAGAAAAAAATCAATTAATATTGCCTCAATGGTTTTTCTTTGTCGACTATATAAGAATTTGCATAAAGACATGTTCCAATGTACATGTAAAAGTACATAAGTTTATTTGCTTTAACATGAATCCATATGCTATTATCCTTTTGCTAATTCATTTATATGTACTGACATATAAATTATTTATGATTTTGTAGAATGGACGGTCCACCATTATAGAAGCATCATGAGGCATTGTAGTCATTGACAAATAATGATTGCATCCCAAGACCGAAGATATATGTGGTCGTTAAAAGTGATACACATATACCCCAAAGTTATTCCATATGAGTCCACCATACCTACCTATATGCGGTATCTACCTGCCGTTCCAAGTAAATTTATATGTGCCAAACTCTAAACCTTCAAATGAAATTCTATTTTGTATGCTCGAATAGCTCATGTATCAACTAGGGTTGTCGATATCTTCCATGCTAGGTGGGTTATTCTCATGATGAGTGGGCTCCGCTCATCATTCACGAGAAAATGGCAGGTAACCGGGATGCCCAGTCCCATGCTCAAATCAAATAAAATATTTGCAAACAAAACTCCCCCGGGATTGTTGTTAGTTGGACAGTACCCGTTGTTTTGGACCAGTCGTGGAATGTGCTCATTGGTGGTGGACCAGTATAAACTTTACCATTCTGTTTGGGAACCGCCTATAATGTATGTAGCATGAAAGATATCGAGATCTCTTGGTTTTTATGTTGACAATGAAACTATGCCTCTCAAAATAGTATTTATCTCTGTTTCAAAACTCGAGCTCAGGCACCTCTACAAATCCCTGCTTCCCTCTGCGAAGGGCATATCTATTTAATTTTATGTTGAGTCATCATCCTCTTATTAAAAAGCACCAGTTGGAGAGCACCGCTGTCATTTGCATGCATTGCTATTATTTACATTGAGTATGACTGTGATTGGATCTCTTTTGCCATGAATTACAATGTCTAGTCAGTCCTTGATCTTCAGGGGTGCTCTGCATTTATGTTTTGCAGTCTCAGAAAGGGCTAGCAAGATACCATCTTGTTATATCTTATTATGATTGTTTTGAGAAAGTGTTGTCATCCAAGATTTATTATTATGGCTCGCTAGTTGATTATGCCATTGGTATGAGTAAATATGAGACCTAAATGTTATTATGAATATGGTTAGTTCATAATCTTTGCTAAAAGCTTGAATGTTGACTTTACATATTTGCAAAAACAAGATCAAACAGATTTGTAAAAGTTTTTCTTTATCACTTTCAGTTTGTCAACTGAATTGCTTGAGGACAAACAAAGGTTTAAGCTTGGGGGAGTTGATACGTCTCCAACGTATCTACTTTTCCAAACACTTTTGCCCTTCTTTTGAACTATAACTTGCATGATTTGAATGGAACTAACCCGAACTGACGCTATTTTCAGCAGAATTGCCATGGTGTTATTTTTGTGCAGAAATAGAAGTTCTATGAATGACCTGAAACTCCACAGAGTCACGTTTCGGAATTAATAAAAAGTATTGGCGAAATAATCAACAGAGGGGGACCCACACCCTGTCCACGAGGGTGCAGGGCTTCATGGGCCAAGCCCAAAAGTAATGTCGCAAATCATAGAAAAACTTTTTCTTTTGTTGGTATGTGAAGCTAGGCGGTATAAATTTAGCAACAATATAATTAGCATAATCAGCATACCATGGAGTGCTACGAGAAGTACTTATGACATTTAGTTGCTTATCAGGAAAGCTATCATTAATAGGTAGTGGGTCATCAAGAACATTCTCTAGCCTAGACAAGTTATCTGCAACGGGGTTCTCAGCTCCCTTTCTATCAACAATATGCAAATCAAATTCTTGAAGCAGGAGAACCCGTCTTATAAGTCTAGGTTTTGCATCCTTCTTTTCCATAAGATACTTAATAGCAGCATGATCAGTGTGAATAGTAACTTTGGAATCAACAATATAAGGTCTAAACTTACACAAGCAAACACCACTGCTAAAAATTCCTTTTCGGTAGTAGCATAATTTCTTTGAGAACTATCTAGAGTCTTACTACCATAATGGATAACATTTAATTTCTTATCAACTCTCTGCCCTAGAACAGCACCTACAACATAATCACTAGCATCACACATAATTTCAAAGGGTAAATTCCAATCAGGTGGCTGAACAACAGGTGCAGAGACTAGTGCTTTCTTAAGTATTTCAAATGCTTCTACACAATCATCATCAAAAATAAATGGTACATCTTTTTCTAATAAATTAGTCAGAGGCCGAGAGATTTTTGAGAAGTCCTTAATGAACCTCCTACAAAATCCGGCGCGACGAAGGAAACTTCTTATACCTTAGGACATGGCACCTTTTCAATAGCATCGACCTTGGCTTTATCAACTTCAATACCTCTTTCAGAAACTTTGTGCCCCAAGACAATACCTTCATTAACCATAAAGTGGCACTTTTCCCAATTCAAGACAAGATTAGTTTCTTCACATCGCTGCAAAACTCGATCAAGATTGCTTAAACAATCATCAAAAGAGGAACCATAGACGGAAAAGTCATCCATGAAAACCTCACAAATCTTTTCGCAAAAGTCAGAGAATATAGCCATCATGCATCTTTGAAAGGTAGCAGGTGCATTACATAAACCAAAAGGCATACGTCTATAAGCAAAAGTACCAAAAGGGCATGTAAAAGTAGTCTTTGATTGATCTTTAGCTGACACGGGTATTTGAGAGAAACCAGAATAACCATCTAGAAAGCAATAATGTGTATGTTTGCATAGTCTCTCTAGAATTTGATCAATAAAAGGTAAGGGGTAATGATCTTTCTTAGTAGCTTTATTTAACTTACGGAAATCAATTACCAACCTATAACCTGTGATAATTCTTTGAGGGATCAATTCATCTTTATCATTAGGGACAACAGTAATACCTCCCTTCTTAGGGACACAATGAACAGGACTTACCCACTGACTATCAGCAACGGGATAAATTATACCTGCCTCCAGAAGCTTGAGTATTTCTTTTATTACCACTTCTTTCATTTTAGGATTCAAACATCATTGAGGATCACAAACTTGTTTGGCATGAGCTTCCAAATTTATTTTATGTTGACATAGAGTGGGACCAATGCCCTTAAGATCATCCAGAGTATATCCAATAGCAGCACGGTGCTTCTTCAGAGTTTTCAATAATCTTTCTTCTTCATGCTCTGAAAGGTTAGCGCTAATAATAACAGGATATATTTTATTTTCATCAAGATAAGCATATTTAAGATTATCCGGCAACGGTTTAAGCTCAAACACGGATCACCCTTGGGTGGAGGAGGATCCCCTAGGATTTCAACAGGTAAATTGTGTTGCAGAATAGGTTCTTGTTTAAAGAATACTTCATCTATTTCCCTTCTTTCATTCATAAACATATCATTTTCATGATCTAGCAAATACTGTTCAAAAGGATCACTAGGAGGTACAGCAATAGAGGCAAGACCAATAATTTCATCCTTACTAGGAAATTCTTCCTCACGATGTTGTTTACTAAATTTAGAGTAATTAAACTCATGAACCATATCATCCAAGCCAACAGTGACAATATTCTTTTCGCAATCTATCATAGCATTAACAGTACGCAAGAAGGGTCTACCGAATATAATGGGACAAAAGCTATCTTGTGGAGAACCAAGAACAAGAAAATCAGCGGGATATTTGGTTTTCCCACACAAGACTTCAACATCTCTAAATATTCCCATTGGAGATATATTATCTCTATTTGCAAGTTTAAATGTAACCTCAATTTCTTCTAACTCTGCAGGTGCAATCTCATGCATAATTTCTTTGTATAACACTAGTGCAGAACCGGCCTTTACTGCCGGTTCATGAAGGCCTTTAGTGCCGGTTCGCCAACCGGCACTAAAGAGTGGGGACTAAAGGTCCCCCCCCTTTAGTACCGGTTCATCACGAACCGGCGCTAAAGTGCCACCACGTGGCACGAGCCAGGCCCGTTTGCGTGTAGGGCATTAGTACCGGTTGGTAACACCAACCGGTACTAAATGTTTGGGTGTTTTTTTATATTTTTTCTTTAATTTTGTGTTTTCAATTTAATTTAGTGATTGTTCTACATTGTAATGAGTTGTTAAATCATTAGGTGAAAGTACCGTGGATTAGTTTCGACTGGATGCATTGGATAGCTAGCTAAGTGATCAAGTATATGCCATATCCATATTAATTATACTTGATCAACTATAATATATACGGATATGGCATATACTTGATCACTTAGGTAGGATCCATCCAGCTGAAACTAATCTGCGGTTTCTTTCATTAAATGATATAATAACTCATCATCATCATCATATTAATCATCATAGTCATGCATTACCGCTAGCTATATATATATATCTAATCACCACCAGCACTACTAGCTTAAAGAAGAAACATTCACTTGTACCAGAAGCAAAAATATCATCGAGTTCAACATGATTGTCATGATATTTTAAGTGTTCATATATAACACCACAAAAGCAAATCACTTAAGTTCAGAACGACAGAACACGGACATGAAAGGACAAGTACTAAGAGCAGCATGAACTAGCTAAATCACTCCTGCTAGCTACTCTCTCTCTCGTAAAATAGCATAGAACATGTATAACTCTCCTGATTCATCAAACTGGAGCATGCCGATGAACCTGTCTCCTAATCATGGGCTGCGCTTCTCATTGCTGCCCCTAGTACTTCTCTGCGATCGTTAACAATTTTCCTCCAATCTTTCACTATTAAGCATTCATCGCTTCTAGAAATCCTGAATGCATTAATGTGCAATGCAGGATATCTTGGTCGTAAGCTAACAATTGACATGCGACCTTTAATCTCGATCCCCTGAGGCACAACTGTCATCGGGAGTCCCTGTTGAAGAACATCGTATAGTACTTAATACTTAGCAATGATAGTTTAGCAGAAAAATTATGTATGCAAAAGATGCACTGAGGACAAATAGTAAAAATCTTACCATCATTCCTAAATAGATGTGACCGTAGTTCAATACCATCACTATTGGTCGCACATTTTGAGTACTAATATTTCTAAGTGCAGGAAGAAAATTTGTCTTGACAGTATGAAGATCCTCAAGCCATGAAACATAATGACTTATCTCCTCACAGTTTAGTTCAGCTACGGGACAGTAGTAGGTCCTGTCTACCAAGCGCCGGACATGTTTGGTTGAATGGAGATAAGTTGTCAATAGAAATTAGTTGTCAATTATTTTTGAATAAGCAATATCAAAGATAAAAATATAGTTGAGAAGAACTCACATAATGGTAGAACTGGAGGCGTCTGCACATCGACCCATATGTCTCTATTACCTTCAATATCATCTTCCGGACGAATATAAAAGGTGATAATCATACCAGGCTCAAATGCATAAGCCTTGCATAGTGCTTGCCAAGTTTTGCATTCAAAATAGGTGTACGTGTGTGCATTGTATACTTTGACGTTGAAAGTATAACCATCATGCTCAGTTTTCAGGTAAACTCTCTTTACCTCCATAGTTTCCATATCTTTGAAACCTATCTTATCCAAGACAAAAATTCTTGCATGGCAGGGGATGCGCTAGTAGAATAGTGAAAATTAAAAATTATAAGTCAGGCAAATGAAGCATATATATAAGTCATGCTTAAGTACGAAAACAGACTTGTCGTTGTGACTTACTGTATCGAATTCGAAGGTCTCATCCAGCTTGATGCTGAATCGCCTACCATCAACAAGGAAATTTCTATTGCACTGGCCGCGCTGGTCTTCACAGTATTCGCACATAATGAAATTTTTTCCGTCGTCAGACGACATTTCCTATGTTCATATTAGGCGAGACATTAAACACTTACTAATTCAATTAATTCAACTATTTGTATTAATTCAACTAAGCATTCACTAAAAATAAACTAGTTATATTAATTCAATTAGTTCAACTAAGCATTTACTAAAAATAAACTAGTTCTATATATTAATTCAACTAGTTCAACTAAACATTTATTAAAAATAAACTAGTTATATTAATTCAATTAGTTCAACTAAACATTTACTAAAAATAAACTAGTTATATTAATTCAAAAAGTTCAACTAAGCAATTACTAAAAATAAACTAGTTCGATCTATATATTAATTCAACTAGTTGAACTAAA
>NC_041393.1:675994661-675995692 GCF_002162155.2 Triticum dicoccoides | reverse complement strand
GCGACGACGATGATGACGGGCGGCGAGGGTGTCGGAGATCGAGACTCGCGCGAGAAGTGGAACGAAGTGGCGACGATAACTGAATTTTCGTAAGTGACATATATATATGAGGGGCCTTTAGTACCGGTTGGGGGCTCCAATCGGTACTAAAGGCCAAATTTAGCCAGCGCAAGCGGCGGGAAACGCGGGCATTTAGTACCGGTTGGTGGCTCCAACCGGTACTAAAGGGCAACATATTAGTACCGGTTGGAGCCACCAACCGGTACTAATGGCCCTGCGCTGCCACCCGCAGTGCGCCGCTTTTAGTCCCACCTCGCCGAGCGAAGGGCAGCCGCACTGGTTTATAAACCCAGCCGCGGCTGCCCTTTCAAACACCTCTATATAGCAGGCTTCTGGGCCTAACTAGGGCGCGCTGCCCTGTGAGCCTGCTGGCCCTTCTGGGCCTGTATTTGCATAACCTAGGTCTGGCAGGCCCACCGGGCAGCGCCCCAACATTTTTTTATAATTTTTTTTCTTTTCTGCATTATTTATTTTCTTCTATTTATTTTTGAGTAATTTTTTATATAGTTATTTCTTTTCTGCTTTATTTTTTCTTCTATTTATTTCTGAGTAGGTTTTTTTGCTTTATTTAGTTTCTTTGTGAATATTTTGATTTATATAAATTTTTTTCTTTTCTGCATTATTTATTTTCTTCTATTTATTTTGAGTAACTTTTTATATAGTTATTTCTTTTCTGCTTTATTTTTTTCTTCTATTTATTTCTGAGTAGTTTTTTTGCTGTATTTAGTTTCTTCTCCATCTTCTTCCTCTTCTTCCTCTTCTTCTTCTTCCTCATTCTTATTCCTCTTCTTATTCTTCTTCTTCCTCCTCTTCTTCTTCTCCTTCTTCCTCTTCTTCCTCTTCCTCTTCTTCTTCTTCTTCTTCTTCTCCTTCTTCTCCTTCTATTAATTCTTTCCTCCTCTTCCTCTTCTTCTTCCTCTTCTTCTTCCTCTTCTTCTTCCTCCTCCTTCTTCTTCCTCTTCTTCTTCTTC
>NC_041393.1:675958678-675994298 GCF_002162155.2 Triticum dicoccoides | reverse complement strand
TTCTTCCTCCTTCTTCTTCCTCTTCTTCTTCTTCCTCCTTCTTCCTCCTCTTCTTCTTCTCCTTCTTCTCCTTCTTCTTCTTCTTCTTCTCCTTCTTCTTCTGCTTCTTCTTCCTCTTCTTTATATATAGAGTTCAATGAAGACCAAATGCTTGTGATAGTTTGAAAAATAACATATTTAAATAGTGCATCTGAACGCAGAAAAAATACATTGATCAGTACTGCCTTTCAACCAAAACGCGCTACTGCTACACAGGAGTACATATAAAAAATACATTGATCATCAACGATCTTTTTGTATAGAATCTAAATCGTCAATAGGAATCTACCACCGATTTAAGAACCGGCGAAGACTCCTATTGCAGCCACAGATCCTACACATAGAGTTCAATGAAGACCAAATGTTTGGGATAGTTTGAGAAGTAACATACTTAAGGTGGTTAAATTCTTGTTAGGGGAGCGAGGTGGGACTAAAAATAGCGCCTGTCACACCCTCTTTAGTACCGGTTCATGCCACGAACCGGTACTAAAGGTGCTGGCCGGGCACCAGCATCTTTACTACCGGTTCATGGCACAAACCGGTACTAAAGATTCCCAAAGAACCGGTACTAAAGGTCACCTCCTGCCAAGTCATTTGAACCGGCACTAATGGGCCCATTAGTGCCAGCTCAAATGCGAACCGGTACTAATGTTTCTCATATTAGGTCCTTTTTCTACTAGTGTAAGTCAATGGGTATAACACTAGCACTAGCACCCATATCACATAAGCCATGATAACAATGATCTCCTATTTTAACAGAAATAACAGGCACGCCTACCAAAGGTCTATGTTTATCTCTATCACAGGGTTTAGCAATCCTAGCAGTTTCACCAGTGAATTGAATGGCATGCCCATCAATATTATCCGACAAGAGATCTTTAACAATAGAAATATTGGGTTCTACTTTGACTTGCTCAGGAGGTGTATAAGTCCTAATATTGCTTTTACGAACAACAGTTGAAGCTTTAGCATGATCCTTCATTCTAACAGGGAAAGGGGGTTTCTCAACATAAGAAGTAGGAACAATAGGATCATTGTAAGTGACAATCTTTTCTTCAACTTTAATAGGTGCAGCTACTTTTACTTCTATGGGAGGATGATATTTAAACCACTTCTCCTTGGGGAGATCAACATAAGTAGCAAAAGTTTCACATAAAGAAGCTACTATCTCACAGTCAAGTCCATATTTAGTGCTAAACTTACGGAAAACATCGGTATCCATAAAAGATTTAACACAATCAAACTTGGGTGTCATACCTGACTCCTTACCTTCGTCGAGGTCCCAATCTTCAGAGTTGCTTTCAATTCTATCCAATAGATTCCATCCAAATTCAATAGACTTCATCATAAAAGAGCCAGCACAAGAAGTATCTAGCATGGTGCGATCATTATTAGAAAGCCGAGCATAAAAATTCTGGAGAATTGTCAATTTTGAGATCTCATGATTGGGGCATGAATATAGCATTGATTTAAGCCTCCCCCAAGCTTGAGCGATGCTTTCTCCTTCGCGAGGCCAAAAATTATATATATAATTGCGATCACGATGAACACGATGCATAGGGTAATACTTTTGATGAAATTCCTATTTCACTCTTTTATAGTTCCATGATCTCGTATCATCACATAGCCTATACCATGTCAATGTGTCTCCCCCCAAAGATAAAGGGAAAGCCTTCTTCTTAACAACATCATCGGGTATACCTGCAAGCTTAAATAGTCCACAAATATCATCCACAAAGCGTAGATGTTCGTCGGGATGCTTTGTTCCATCTCCTGCGAAAGTGTTAGCTAGCATTTTTTCCATCATACCCGAAGGAATCTGAAAAGCAGTTTCATTTTCAATAGATTCAGTAGGTTCAGTAGGTTGAGGAGCAACTCTTGGCTCAACTGGACGGGGTGAAGATACCCCGAACAAGCCCCTCAAACAAATACTTTCCATAGTAACAAGTGACATAAAATTTTAGCACACTAAATAAATTTTTCCTTACCAAATTCCACCTACCAAAGGCGCTTCACTCCCCGTTAACGGTGCCAGAAAAGTGTCTTGATGACCCACAAGTATAGGGGATCTATCGTAGTCCTTTCGATAAGTAAGAGTGTCGAACCCAACGAGGAGCAGAAGGAAATGATAAGCGAAATGATAAGCGGTTTTCAGCAAGGTATTCTCTGCAAGTACTGAAATAAGTGGTAACAGATAGTTTTGTGATAAGATAAATTGTAACGAGCAACAAGTAACAAAAGTAAATAAAGTGCAGCAAGGTGGCCCAATCCTTTTTGTAGCAAAGGACAAGCCTGGACAAACTCTTATAATAGGAAAAGTGCTCCCGAGGACACATGGGAATATCGTCAAGCTAGTTTTCATCACGCTCATATGATTCGCGTTCGGTACTTTGATAATTTGAAATGTGGGTGGACCGGTGCTTGGGTACTGCCCTTACTTGGACAAGCATCCCACTTATGATTAACCTCTATTGCAAGCATCCGCAACTACAACAAAGGTATTAAGGTAAACCTAACCATAGCATGAAACATGTGGATCCAAATCAGCCACTTACGAAGCAACGCATAAACTAGGGTTTAAGCTTCTGTCACTCTAGTAACCCATCATCTACTTATTACTTCCCAATGCCTTCCTCTAGGCCCAAATAATGGTGAAGTGTTATGTAGTCGACGTTCACATAACACCACTAGAGGTTAGACAATATACATCTTATCAAAATATCGAACGAATACCAAATTCACATGACTACTAATAGCAAGACTTCTCCCTTGTCCTCAGGAACAAACGTAACTACTCACAAAGCATATTCATGTTCATAATCAGAGGGGTAATAATGTGCATATAGGATCTGAACATATCATCTTCCACCAAATAAACCAACTAGCATCAACTACAAAGAGTAATCAACACTACTAGCAAACTACTAGCACCAATCCCGGACTTGGAGACAAGAATTGGATACAAGAGATGAACTAGGGTTTGGAGATGAGATGGTGCTGGTGAAGATGTTGATGGAGATTGCCCTCTCCCGATGAGAGGAGCGTTGGTGATGATGATGATGATGATTTCCCCCTCCCGGAGGGAAGTGTCCCCGGCAGAAAAGCTCCGCCAGAGCCCTAGATTGGTTCCGCCAAGGTTCCGCCTCGTGGCGGCGGAGTCTCGTCCCAAAAGGTTCTCTCTGATTTTTTTCTCATCGAAAGACTTCATATAGGAGAAGATGGGCGTTGAAGATCCACCAGGGGGCCCATGAGGTAGGGGGTGTGCCCAGGGGGGGCGTGCCCCACCCTCGTGAGCAGGGTGTGGGCCCCTTGGCCTTCATCTTTGGTGATGATTTTTCTTTATTTATTCTAAGGTATTCCGTGGAGTTTCAGGGCTTTTGGAGTTGCGCAGAATAGTCCTCCAATATTTGCTCCTTTTCCAGCCCAGAATTCCAGCTGTCGGCATTCTCCCTCTTCATGTAAACCTTGTAAAATAAGAGAGAATAGCCATAAGTATCGTGACATAACGTGAAATAACAGCCCATAATGCAATAAATATGATCATAAAAGCATGATGCAAAATGGACATATCAACTCCCCCAAGCTTAGACCTCGCTTGTCCTCAAGCGAAAAGCCGATAATAATAAATATGTCCTCATGTTTAGAGGTAGAGGCGTCGATAAAAATAAAATACGGACATTAAGGCATCATGATTATTTAATAACAGCAACATAAATAGATTTTGTCATATGATTACTCATGTTCAAGTAATGATCTATTCACAAAGCCAAAGCATGAATCAGAAACATTATTGGGCACTAACAATTATAATCTCAGTCATTGAAGCAATTACAATTTATCATAACATCGGAAAGAGTCTATGTCAGAGCGTAAAAGCAAGTCCACATACTCAACTATCATTTAGTCCTTCATAATTGCTAGCACTCATGCGATACTTGTGGTTACGGAGTTTTAATTGGACACAGAGAAAGATAGGGGCTTTTAGTTTTGCCCCACAACCTTTTACCTCAACGGTAATGTCAACAGTAACAATTCATGCTCCACCACATCCAATTAGATATGTATATCATACTCTTTCCAACATGCTGAGCTTGCCAAAGGATAAAATGAAAAAGGAATGGTGAGCATCACCATGACTCTTGTGAGGTAGAGGATAATAATAAAATATAGGCCCTTCAGAGAGGGAAGCAGAGGTTGTCATGCGCGTTTAGGGTTGATGCACAAAATATTAAAGCAAGAGAACGTCACTTTATATTGCCCCTTGTATGTGAACCTTTATTATGCAGTCCGTCGCTTTTATTGCGTCCACAACAAGTTCGTACAAAGCTTATTTCTCTACATTAATAAGTCATGCATATTTAGAGAGCAATTTTTATTGCTTGCACCGATGACAACTTACTTGAAGGATCTTACTCAATCCATAGGTAGATATGGTGGACTCTCATGGCAAAACTGGTTTAAGGGTGTTTGGAAGCACAAGTAGTATTTCTACTTGGTGCTAAGAATTTGGCTAGCATGAGGGGGAAAGGCAAGCTCAACATGGTAGAGGGTCCATGACAACATGCTTTATCTCAAATGTAAGAAAACATAACTCATTATGTTGTCTTCCTTGTCCAACCTCAACTCTTTAGCATGTCATATTTTAATGAGTGCTCCCAACCATAAAAGATGTCAATGATAATATATCTATATGTGAAACCTCTCTTTCCTTATTACTTCCTATTAATTGCAACGATGACCAAAGCTATATTTGCCAACTCCCAACAACTTTAAATCATCATACTCTTTCTATGTGAAGTCACTACTTTCAATAAGATCAATATGAACTCTTGATTCTTTTTATTCTTTTATTCTACTTTCCCAAGATCATGGCAAAATACTCAAGCCCTTGACTCAACACTAATCTTTATTATAAATCTCACGGACTCGATTACAAGGAAAGATCATAAAGCAAAACTCAAAATTAGATCATGCCATGACTTTATTCTACTAAATCAAGATACTACTAATAGGATCGAACTAAGAAAAACTGTAAAGATAGGAGTTGTGATGGTGATATGATACCAGGGCACCTCCCCCAAGCTTGGCAGTTGCCAAGGGGAGTGCCCATACACATGTGATTATGTCCTCGGAGGCGGTGAAGAAGGAATTGTTGATGATGTAGGCTTGTCATCCATCTTCCAAGGCATAGGCTCACCATCATAGAAGGATGATCGAGTCTCCGGAATCCTCAAATCTGCAGCCAAACTCATCCTTTTGAACCTATATTCATACTCACAGTTTTGATTTTGCAGATCATAATTTGGGCTTGAAGGTGCTCGATCTTCTCTTGTAGCTTAAAGATAGCCTCCTCGGTGTTCTTGGCATCCGGCTCGTAGTTATTGGTGAACTCCGCGAGCATCTTGTGGCTAGCATTGATTCCATGCTCCACCATCCCCTGACACTTGAAAACTTGTTGCTCCATTGCCTCGAGTCTCGACTCCACACTTCCGGTTCCCTTTGGTCCCTCAACATCGCGGATGTGCAACAACCCATCACGCATCTCGATGGCTTGAGGGTGCCGCATCGCCTCCGCGAGGTAAGGGTTAATCACCTTCTCGAAGAACTTGTCCTTGGAAGCACTTGGAGTCGTCGTGACGATCTAGACCTATCAGAAAAAACAGCTCGAAACAAGAACAGAGAATATTTGCGTGATATGGTGGTCAAAACCTTCGGGAGTATATATAATGAATTTTTACCGACCAAAATACGTATCGAGCAAGGAAACGGAGTCCGGAGGGCACACGGGGTGCTCACGAGGTAGGGGGGCGCGCCCTCCACCCTCGTGGAGGCCTCGTGTCCTCCCCGGACTGCTATTTATTTTTCTATTTTTCCAAATATTCCAAAACGGAGAAATATTGCCTTAAAAAATTGTTTTGGAGTCGGTTTACTTACCGTACCACATACCTATTCCTTTTTGGAGTCTGGAACATTCTGGAAAGTGTCCTTTATGTACTCCTCCAGGATCATGGTTTCAATAATATTAGTTTCAACATTTATAGGATTACCTAGGATATAGTGTTTGATCCTTTGACCGTTTACCACCTTTGGATTTGTGCCTGTGAAGTTGTTGATTTTTATGGCACCGGAATGATAGACCTCCTCGATAACGTAGGGACCTTCCCATTTAGAGAGAAGTTTTCCTGCAAAAAATCTTAAACGAGAGTTGTATAGCAATACATAATCACCTACATTAAACTCACGCTTTTGTATCCTTTTGTCATGCCATATTTTAACTTTTTCTTTAAACAACTTGGCATTTTCATATGCTTGGGCTCTCCATTCATCAAGTGAGCTAATATCAAATAACCTCTTCTCACCGGCAAGTTTGAAATCATAGTTGAGCTCTTTAATAGCCCAATATGCCTTATGTTCTAGTTCGAGAGGTAAATGACAAGCTTTTCCATAGACCATTTTGTACGGAGACATGCCCATAGGATTTTTATATGCAGTTCTATAGGCCCATAATGCATCATCAAGTTTCTTGGACCAATTCTTTCTAGACCTATTAACAGTCTTTTGTAAAATTAATTTGAGCTCCCTATTGCTCAATTCTACTTGACCACTAGACTGAGGGTGATAAGGAGATGAATCCTATGATTAACGTCATATTTAGCAAGCATCTTACGGAAAGCACCATGAATAAAGTGTGAACCACCATCAGTCATTAAGTATCTAGGGACTCCAAACCTCGGAAAAATAACTTCCTTAAGCATTTTAATAGAAGTGTTGTGATCAGCACTACTAGTTGGAATAGCTTCTACCCACTTAGTAACATAATCAACAGCAACTAGAATATGAGTGTAACCATTAGAGGCAGGAAACGGTCCCATATAATCAAAGCCCAAAACATCAAATGTCTCAATAACAAGTGAATAATTCATAGGCATTTCTTGACGTCTACTGATATTACCAATTCTTTGACATTCATCGCAAGACAAAACAAACTTACGGGCATCCTTGAAGAGAGTAGGCCAATAAAAACTGGATTGCAATACCTTATGTGCAGTTCTATCTCCAGCGTGATGTCCTCCATAAGCTTCGGAGTGACACTTGCGTAGGATCTGTTCATGTTCATGCTCAGGTACACGACGTCTAATAATACCATTTGCTCCTTCTTTATAAAGATGTGGGTCATCCCAAAAGTAATGTCGCAAATCATAGAAAAACTTTTTCTTTTGTTGGTATGTGAAGCTAGGCGGTATAAATTTAGCAACAATATAATTAGCATAATCATCATACCATGGAGTGCTACGAGAAGTACTTATGACATTTAATTGCTCATCGGGAAAGCTATCATTAATAGGTAGTGGGTCATCAAGAACATTCTTTAGCCTAGACAAGTTATCTGCAACGGGGTTCTCAGCTCCCTTTCTATTAACAATATGCAAATCAAATTCTTGAAGCAGGAGAACCCATCTAATAAGTCTAGGTTTTGCATCCTTCTTTTCCATAAGATACTTAATAGCAGCATGATCAGTGTGAATAGTAACTTTGGAATCAACAATGTAAGGTCTAAACTTATCACAAGCAAACACCACTGCTAAAAATTCCTTTTCAGTAGTAGCATAATTTCTCTGAGAACTATCTAGAGTCTTACTAGAATAATGGATAACATTTAATTTCTTATCAACTCTCTGCCCTAGAATAGCACCTACAGCATAATCACTAGCATCACACATAATTTCAAAGGGTAAATTCCAATCAGGTGGCTGAACAACAGGTGCAGAGACTAGTGCTTTCTTAAGTATTTCAAATGCTTCTACACAATCATCATCAAAGACAAACGGTACATCTTTTTCTAATAAATTAGTCAGAGGCCGAGAGATTTTTGAGAAGTCCTTAATGAACCTCCTATAAAATCCGGCGCGACCAAGGAAACTTCTTATACCTTTGATGTCCTTTGGACATGGCATCTTTTCAATAGCATCGACCTTGGCTTTATCAACTTCAATACCTCTTTCAGAAACTTTGTGCCCCAAGACAATACCTTCATTAACTATAAAGTGGCACTTTTCCCAATTCAAGACAAGATTAGTTTCTTCACATCTCTGCAAAACTCGATCAAGATTGCTTAAACAATCATCAAAAGAGGAACCATAGACGGAAAAGTCATCCATGAAAACCTCACAAATCTTTTCGCAATAGTCAGAGAATATAGCCATCATGCATCTTTGAAAGGTACCAGGTGCATTACATAAACCAAAAGGCATACGTCTATAAGCAAAAGTACCAAAAGGGCATGTAAAAGTAGTCTTTGATTGATCTTTAGCTGACACAGGTATTTGAGAGAAACCAGAATAACCATCTAGAAAGCAATAATGTGTATGTTTGCATAGTCTCTGTAGCATTTGATCAATAAAAGGTAAGGGGTCATGATCTTTCTTAGTAGCTTTATTTAACTTACGAAAATCAATTACCATCCTATAACCTATGATAATTCTTTGAGGGATCAATTCATCATTATCATTAGGGACAACAGTAATACCTCCCTTCTTAGGGACACAATGAATAGGACTTACCCACTGACTATCAGCAACGGGATAAATTATACCTGCCTCCAGAAGCTTGAGTATTTCTTTTCTTACCACTTCTTTCATTTTAGGATTCAAACATCGTTGAGGATCACAAACTGGTTTGGCATGAGCTTCCAAATTTATTTTATGTTGACATAGAGTGGGACTAATGCCCTTAAGATCATCCAGAGTATATCCAATAGCAGCATGGTGCTTCTTCAGAGTTTTCAATAATCTTTCTTCTTCATGCTCTGAAAGGTTAGCGCTAATAATAACAGGATATATTTTCTTTTCATCAAGATAAGCATATTTAAGATTATCCGGCAACGGTTTAAGCTCAAACACGGGATCACCCTTGGGTGGAGGAGGATCCCTTAGGATTTTAACAGGTAAATTGTGTTGCAGAATAGGTTCTTGTTTAAAGAATACTTCATCTATTTCTCTTCTTTCATTCATAAACATATCATTTTCATGATCTAGCAAATACTGTTCAAAAGGATCACTAGGAGGTACAACAATAGAGGCAAGACCAATAATTTCATCCTTACTAGGCAATTCTTCCTCACGATGTTGTTTACTAAATTTAGAGAAATTAAACTCATGAACCATATCATCCAAGCCAGCAGTAACAATATTCTTTTCGCAATCTATCGTAGCATTAACAGTACGCAAGAAGGGTCTACCGAATATAATGGGACAAAAGCTATCTTGTGGAGAACCAAGAACAAGATAATCAGCGGGATATTTGGTTTTCCCACACAAGACTTCAACATCTCTAACAATTCCCATTGGAGATATAGTATCTCTATTTGCAAGTTTAATTGTAACATCAATTTCTTCTAACTCTGTAGGTGCAATCTAATGCATAATTTATTTGTATAAGTCAATGGGTATAACACTAGCACTAGCACCCATATCACATAAGCCATGATAACAATGATCTCCTATTTTAACAGAAATAACAGGCACACCTACCACAGGTCTATGTTTATCTCTATCACAGGGTTTAGCAATTCTAGCAGTTTCACCAGTGAATTGAATGACATGCACATCAATATTATCCGACAAGAGATCTTTAACAATAGCAATATTGGGTTCTACTTTGACTTGCTGAGGAGGTGTATAAGTTC
The DNA here is from genome assembly GCF_002162155.2 of Triticum dicoccoides. Lineage (NCBI taxonomy): Eukaryota > Viridiplantae > Streptophyta > Magnoliopsida > Poales > Poaceae > Triticum > Triticum dicoccoides. Next base: position 675,984,574 of record NC_041393.1, on the reverse strand, counting down.
TAATATTGCTTTTACGAATAACAGTTGAAGCTTTAGCATGATCCTTCATTCTAACAGGGAAAGGGGGTTTCTCAACATAAGAAGTAGGAACAATAGGATCACTGTAAGTGACAATCTTTTCTTCAACTTTAATAGGTGCAGCTACTTTTACTTCTATGGGAGTATGGTATTTAAACCACTTCTCCTTGGGGAGATCAACATAAGTAGCAAAAGATTCACATAAAGAAGCTACTATCTCACAGTCAAGTCCATATTTAGTGCTAAACTTACGGAAAACATCGGTATCCATAAAAGATTTAACACAATCAAACTTGGGTGTCATACCTGACTCCTTACCTTCGTCGAGGTCCCAATCTTCAGAGTTGCGTTTAATTCTATCCAATAGATTCCATCGAAATTCAATAGACTTCATCATAAAAGAGCCAGCACAAGAAGTATCGAGCATGGTGCGATTATTATCAGAAAGCCGAGCATAAAATATCTGGAGAATTGTCAATTTTGAGAGCTCATGATTGGGGCATGAATATAACATTGATTTAAGCCTCCCCCACGCTTGAGCGATGCTTTCTCCTTCGCGAGGCCAAAAATTATATATATAATTGCGATCACGATGCACAAGATGTATAGGGTAATACTTTTGATAAAATTCCTATTTCACTCTTTTATAGTTCCATGATCTCGTATCATCACATAGCCTATACCATGTCAATGCGTCTCCCACCAAAGATAAAGGGAAAGTCTTCTTCTTAACAACATCATCGGGTATACCTGCAAGCTTAAATAGTCCACAAATATCATCCACAGAGCGTAGATGTTCGTCAGGATGCTTTGTTCCATCTCCTGCGAAAGTGTTAGCTAGCAGTTTTTCCATCATACTCGAAGGAATCTGAAAAGAAGTTTCATTTTCAATAGATTCAGTAGGTTCAGTAGGTTGAGGAGCAACTCTTGGCTCAACTGGACGGGGTGAAGATACCCCGAACAAGCCCCTCAAACAATTACTTTCCATAGTAACAAGTGACAGAAAATTTCAGCACACTAAATAAATTTTTCCTTACCAAATTCCACCTACCAAAGGCGCTTCACTCCCCAGCAATGGTGCCAGAAAAGAGTCTTGATGACCCACAAGTATAGGGGATCTATCGTAGTCCTTTCGATAAGTAAGAGTGTCGAACCCAACAAGGAGCAGAAGGAAATGATAAGCGGTTTTCAGCAAGGTATTCTCTGCAAGTACTGAAATAAGTGGTAACAGATAGTTTTGTGATAAGATAAATTGTAACGAGCAACAAGTAATAGAAGTAAATAAAGTACAGCAAGGTGGCCCAATCCTTTTTGTAGCAAAGGACAAGCCTAGACAAACTCTTATAATAGGAAAAGCGCTCCCGAGGACATATGGGAATATCGTCAAGCTAGTTTTCATCACGCTCATATGATTCGCGTTCAGTACTTTGATAATTTGATATGTGGGTTGACCGATGCTTGGGTACTTCCCTTACTTGGACAAGCATCCCTCTTATGATTAACCTCTATTGCAAGCATCCGCAACTACAACAAAGGTATTAAGGTAAACCTAACCATAGCATGAAACATGTGGATCCAAATCAGCCCCTTATGAAGCAACGCATAAACTAGGGTTTATGCTTCTATCACTCTAGCAGCCCATCATCTACTTATTACTTTCCAATGCCTTCCTCTAGGCCCAAATAATGGTGAAGTGTTATGTAGTCTATGTAGGATCTGAACATATAGTCTTCCACCAAATAAACCAACTAGCATCAACTACAAAGAGTAATCAACACTACTAGCAAACCACTAGCACCAATCCCGGACTTGGAGACAAGAATTGGATACAAGAGATGAACTAGGGTTTGGAGATGAGATGGTGCTGGTGAAGATGTTGATGGAGATTGCCCTCTCCCGATGAGAGGAGCGTTGGTGATGATGATGATGACGATTTCCCCCTCCCGGAGGGAAGTGTCCCCGGCAGAAAAGCTTCGTCAGAGCCCTAGATTGGTTTCGCCAAGGTTTCGCCTCGTGGCGGCGGAGTCTCGTCCCGAAAGGTTCTCTCTGATTTTTTTTCTCATCGAAAGACTTCATATAAGAGAAGATGGGCGTCGGAGAGACACCAGGGGTGCCACGAGGTAGGGGGGGCGCCCAGGGGGCGCCCCCCACCCTCGTGAGCAGGGTGTGAGCCCCCTGGCCTTCATCTTTGGCGACAATTTTTCTTTATTTATTCTAAGGTATTCCGTGGAGTTTCAGGACTTTTGGAGTTGCGCAGAATAGTCCTCCAATATTTGCTCCTTTTCCAGCCCAGAATTCCAGCTGCCGGCATTCTCCCTCTTCATGTAAACCTTGTAAAATAAGAGAGAATAGCCATAAGTATCATGACATAACGTGAAATAACAGCCCATAATGCAATAAATATGATCATAAAAGCATGATGCAAAATGGACGTATCAATACATCATCTAGTTATTGGCAACACTCTGCTAGTGCCATGACGTGTTCACAGCAAAACAGTTCTTTTCAGCAAATAACCCAGCAATAAAGAAACTGGGGATGTACAAAAAGTCAATCAAATTAAAAAATATACCCAATTGATAGCCCCACAACCCGTAACTGCAGATGACTAGACAACACAATCCCTTGCACTTAGCAAGAACATGGCGCACAACGTTCACAACTAGAGAGAGCAACCAGAGGAAAAGTATAGTTCATGGTGGAGGGAGTGGTGAATTACCTCTATAGCGATGCTGGTCTTTCTCGAGGAAGTATTAGTCGTCCACGGTCTGGCCGAGCACAGGATCAAGTATAGTTCCTCTCTTGCATCCAACCAACATTTAGGGCTAGCCCTGGCATCCAACCAACATTGCACAATGGGGCAAAGAGATCCAAATGTCTGGCGTGGGAAGATCTTCACAACCTTCTTTTGGCGAGTTGTACATGAAAAAAATTAAGATGATGGTACTGTAAATGGTAAAGTTGCAAGTCAATAAGATCAGAAACATACTATTGTGTTCACAGTTATTAGTAAAGCAACAATCAAAACTAGTGATAATGCACAAGCAACTTTTGCATATGTCTATATGATCAAACATTACAGAATTATAATTGTTATTCTCATCTCACTCACAAGTGGCTCTATGAACATGCCAGACACACAACACTGAACATGCGAGACAAAAATATAAAGAAGCTATTTTACAGATTTACAGTGACATATTTACCCTACTTGTTCATCGATAGAGTCACTACCAATTTTGCGCAATAGCTACTAAACCTTAACAAACAATGCAGCGTACACGTAAATTTGCTAACTGATCGTGACTTAATAATAATATGCATTTGGACAGAAAGCAGCATATCAAGAAATATTTTTCAATGAACGAACTCATCAAAGAGGACATGACACAACCAACACTAGCTACAAATCGCAAGCGATATCTACTAGCATAGTTAACCAGAACAATTACAAACAACAGAGGAAACCATGAATATGTAAATGGATGAATGGTTCTTTGGGTCTGAATTTGCTGAACTATCGAACGGTCTAGCGTTCAAGGATCTTAGTTTTTCTGAATGGTCTAATAATTATTCAGTTTACTAAACTATTGAACTGCTTCTTTGGATCTGAATTTGCTGAATTATCAAGCAGTCTAAGAATTTTTCATTTTAGTAAACTGCTATGTAGTTTCTTGGCTGTAGATAGATGCAGTAATGGACAGTGTTAGTGACATGATCATGCCTTCCCTGTTAACAAGCATGAGATGTGGTCTAGTTAACTCACCATCTCAACTGGAATATGCATCTGCAATGGCACTCAATCAGTTGCAATGGCCCAGGTAATTAGCTTAGGCAGCACTCTATTATTATGTCAGGTGCTCACCAAAAGGCCAGACACATACAGGGTTGCCACGTCCACTGTACTTCTTCCTTAGCCCACAAGCTATTGTACTAATTAAGATATACGTACTACTCACAGGAAAGGCAAAGCAAAGAAACCTAGCTCACACATAGGATTCCTATTACATACTTACATCCTAATTAATCGAACATGCCCATATGAAATGCATAATCTACTCCCATGTAAGTAATGGGTGTCCCAACACTAATCATGCGTCCCCACATGCATTTAGTCTTACAGTTAGGGTCAGTAACTTAATATAGAGTGAAAGAGATCTGCTGGATATAAGCACATTTTCTCTACGATAACTAGCTAATTACTACGTAATGTAGGAAACATAGCACTAATAGCATACCAAACTTATTAGGCACAGTAAATCTAAGATGCCATGTAACTGAACAAAAGGAAAACAACCTCCGGAACATAGTGGCTTGTCAGAGTTATTGTGACTTGGAGGTACACTTGAGTAGAACATGTTGGTACGAGGCAGCTAGCACAGGAAAACCCTCACGTTGCAATCCAACGAGGCAGTAAGGATCAGCAAAATGTTTTTAGTCTCTAGTCTAAAAGCCAACACGGCAGCTACGGGACTTGCTTCACCTTCTACGAGGATTGCCTCGGTTGCGTGTCCATTGTTCGTGTTGGTCTCGGTGCAAGCATGCCATTGACGGGCACATGAACATGAACAGAGTGCGGTGGAATGCTGCTGCATTGCTCTCAATCGGAGCATAAATCTACATAGATTCAAACACAATTTAAGATGAAGTTTTCATCCATTTAATCAGTACAAGTTCTGGAAAGAAAACAACAGCCACAATTGCTTCTAGGCACAAAGCAATAACCTGGAGGACAAAGTGCAGGGGATCGCCTCAAAAGACACAGCAGCTGGAGTTCCACGAGGGCAAGTTCACGGGATCCAACCACGCCTGGACAAAATATACAAACACCTCACATTAATAGATGCTCCAATCGCATCAAAAATCAAAGTGTGTCGCTTAATATGATGGGCGTTATAGCACGGAACGGGATGCCTCCGTCCTTGCTAGGAAAGAGGTGGCGGAGGAGGAGGCCTAGATGCTTCGGCTTCTCCACAAAACCAAGCATGACTTCCGCTTCTTCATCTTCGTCCTCGTCATCATCATCATAGCCCGAGGTGGCCGCAGCCACGATCACGGTGGAGGCGGGCAGAGGCGACGAGTCGGGGCAGGTGTGGCGACATGGTCGAAGTCCAGCAGTAACAGTCAGGGGCGTGGGCTTGGTTCAGTTTGCAGCCGAGGTCGCCCAGCAGGCCGTCTCCATCTACAGGAGTTGGTCACTGGGGGGCGGCCGCCGCACATCCCGTCGACGGCTCACTCACCAGTGTCTGGCGACTTGGCGGGGCAGAGGAGCGGGCGGCGCGATTGGAGTGGGGATAGGTATGGGTGCGACGGAAGAGGGGAAGGCTTGATTTGGGCATGGCGTTATGGCTGGGTAGGGAGGGGAATCACCGTGGCCCGATCTCCGCCTACTCCGACAAGATCAAGGGGAGGATTGGGCTGGCTTGAGTAGGGAAGATCCCGCCATGGCCGCATCGGTGAAGAAGGGCTGGGGCGCGCGAGGGTGGCGGGACGGTGCAGGACGTCGTGTCCGGCGCCGTAGGTGGCGGCGGCGAGTAGATGGGGACGAGGAGATCTAAGTTAGGGTTGCGGGAGGAGGAGGTGTTTGCTGGGATCTGAGTTAGGGTTGCAGGAGGGGAAGTGCGATGGGAGAGTGAGGTCGGCGGCGGGTGGGTGGGTGGAAGGGACGAGGGGTGAGAGGGTGAGTGGGTGTGGGCCGTTGGATCTGGGAGTATCCGACGGTCTCTAATGCTAGATCCGCGTGACATGCCGATAGACCAATTAGAATGAAGTATAGACTTTGATGATGTTATGACCTTCTAAATTGGTCGTAATTGATTAACAATAGGTAGATGCTACCAGTCAGCTAGATGATTTTGCCTAGAAATCATCCGCCTAGCTAGCCGCCCGATCTGTCCATTGGTGGTCGTTCGATCACATCAATATGTCACAATAGCACCGAGCATGAAAAAGCTTCAACGCAGCACCGATGACATCCCCATGAAGCTCCATTGCATCTCTCGACGGTGCTTCAAGAGTTCCAGCGCAGCACCACGGCGCCCGACGAAGCTCCGTTGCAGCATCGGGGAGATCCAACGCAGCACCATGACAACCGGCGGTAAGTTTCCTTCTCTTTTTTTGACAATGTTTGTTAAGGTTCCTCATAAGTAGTAGTATTTTTCCCTCGAATAACAAAAAATACATTTTCCATTTTTCGAGTGCACAAAATGAGTTTTTTTTGTGAAGGAGCTACTATATATTTGTTGCAAAATTGGACCAAATCATTTTTCTAAAATAATAGGTCATATTTAATGCACAATTTACCAAATGGTTGGGTGCAAAAAGTTTTGATCCACCTCTCATGAAAAAGACAAATTTCCGCCGATTCAGTTGGAAGCGGGTCGAATTTGAACTGTAGCTGCCTTGTAGTTTGCTCTTTATTTTTTCCAAAAATCATTTCTAGGTACATAAGTATCTATTTAATCAGAGAAATACCAAAAAAATCCAAGATTCAACCACTAGCTAGGAACGGTCATTCCCGCTGTTTTGACCGCATTTTGAAACGGGCATAAAAAATTTGAAAAAATAAAAAAATTGGGAAACCTTCGCATTGTGTCATTATATGTGGCCAAGTTCCCAGAAAAATAATAAAATTGTAATACGGCAATTATTTTAAAAAAGTGTTCTCAGAAACGAGCTACCACGTGTGGAGATCAATGGCTTTCAAGCCAAATGATCAATCTTATGGCCACATTCATGGCATAGTTTGTTCAAATGATCTCATATTATACACAAGGGTGCATATTAGAATGGCAAACAATATTGCCTCAGGAAGTTTTCATTTTCTTTGAACGAAAAAACCATTTTCCATTTTTCGAGTGCCCAAAAGGAGGTTTTTTTGTGAAGAACCTACCAAATAATTGTTGCAAAATTGGACCAAATCATTTTTCTAAAATAATAGGTCATCTTTAATGCACAATTGACCAAATGGTTGGGTGTAAAAAGTTTTGATCCACCTCTCGTGAAAAAGACAAATTTCTGCCGATTTAGTTGGAAGCGGGTCAAATTTGAACTGTAGTTGCCTTGTAGTTTGCTCTTTATTTTTTCCAAAAATCATTTCTTGGTACATAAGTATCTATTTAATCAGAGAAACATCAAAAGTTTTCCAAGATTCAACCACTAGCTAGGAACGGTCAAGCCCGTCGTTTTGAACGCATTTTGAAACGGGCATAAAAAATTCGAAAAAAATCAAAAAAATTGGAAAACCTTCGCATTGTGTCATTATATGTGACCAAGTTTCCAGGAAAATAATAAACTTGTAATACAGAAATTATTTTAAAAAACTGTTCTCAGAAATGAGCTATCATGCGTGAAGATGCACGACTTTCAAGCCAAATGATCAATCTTATGACCACATTCATGGCATAGTTTGTTCAAATGATCTCATATTGTGCACAAGGGTGCATATTGGAATTCCAAACAATGTTGCCTAAGGGAGTTTTCATTTTCTTTGCACGGAAAATTCATTTTCCATTTTTCGAGTGCCTGAAATGAGTTTTTTTTGTGAAGGACCTACCATACATTTGTTGTAAAATTGGACCAAATCAATTTTCTAAAATACTAGGCCATATATAATGCACAATTAACAAAATGGTTGGGTGTCAAAAGTTTTGATCCACCTCTGGTGAAAAGAACAAATTCCCGCCGATTCAGCAGGAAGCGGGTCAAATTTGAACTGCAGCTGCCTCATAGTTTGCTATTTATTTTTTCCAAAAATCATTCCTAGTTACATAAGTACCTATTTAATCATAAATACATGGTTTGGTGGCAATACGTCGAGGTTTGGACGGTGACCGAGGGCCCCAACTCTAGAGCGCGTAAACTCGCATGCCCGCCGCGTGGTCACCGCATGACCGTGGTGTTGCCATGTGTTCTAGGAGGCCTAGGCATGTCTAGTGGGTTGGGAACTCCCTATGTAGGTGCTAGGAAGAAAATCACAACATAAGATTCTCACGAGGAGACCGATCGATGCTCAAACATGAATAAGCAGCCAAATGTTTGATTAGCGGTACGGGAAATGCACATGGCTAATGGGCGTGAGTTTTGGCTGAGGATGATTAGTTACTAAGAAGACCGTCTTCACAAATTTTCAGCTCAAAAGGAGGAGCCTAGGTGGTACTTGCTTTGCAAAGTACCACACTGGACATAAATACGAATGTTGAAGCTGGGCTCAAAATAATGAATGGATTGAGCTGGCATTTGGTGGAGGATGGTTATTTGGGCATAGGAAAGCATAGTGGAAAATGGATACCATTCGGACATGCCAAAGTGGTACTTCCTTCACAAAGTGTTTTTCTGAACAGAATAGGAAAATGAATATTTTTGAATTATTTTTTAACTAGGCAAGGAAGGTTTTTTACATATTTGACGAAGATATGACCCAAAGAATTTATGAGATTTTTTTTGGGAATTTTGGGAAGGACAGAAATATAGGTTGCTTCACAACCTAGGGCAAAAACTGCCACATGGACATGACACATAGGCAAAACTGATGAGGTGGCGCCTAGTCATAGCAACCCACCACAATTACAAGGTTATGACCATCTATATTGGTCATGATCAGCTAGAAATAAGGCAGCGGACCAGTGCTATCTGCTTTATGACCATTTCGTGTAAGGAAATTACGACCTTTCTGACCAAAATGGTCGTCATAGTTTAGGGTTTGGAGCCCCCCGAACAGCTTTTGACCAATTGGTCTGAAATTGTCATAGATCTTGACCAATTCTTCCCGGGTCACTGACAGAAGGTCACTAGTTGACATATTTCTTGTAGTGCATCACCAATTTCATGATGCTCACCGCCGTGCGTGAGTAATCCCATCGTAGGCTTGCTGGACGGTGATGGGTTGGATGAGATTTACCATGTAATCGAGTTAGTTTTGTTAGGGTTTGATCCCTAGTATCCATTATGTTCTAAGATTGATGTTGCTATAACTTTGCCATGCTTAATGCTTGTCACTAGGGCCCGAGTGCCATGATTCCATATCTGAACCTATTATGTTTTCATGAATATATGTAAGTTCTTGATCCTATCTTGCAACTTATAGTCACCTACTACGTGTTATGATCCGGAAAACTCCGGAGTGACAGTAGTCGGGACACTTCCCGGTGATGACCGTAGTTTGAGGAGTTCATGTATTCACTAAGTGTTAATGCTTTCGTCCGGTACTCTATTAAAAGGAGGCCTTAATATCCCTTAGTTTCCAATAGGACCCTGCTCCACGGGAGGGTAGGACAAAAGATGTCATGCAAGTTCTTTTCCATAACCACGTATGACTATATTCAGAATACATGCCTACATTACATTGATGAACTGGAGCTAGTTTTGTGTCACCCTATGTTATGATGAATTGCATCCCACATAATTATCCATCATTGATCCATTGCCTACGAGCTTTTCACATATTGATCTTTGCTAAGTTACTTCTCCGTTGCCACTATTACGATTGCTACAAAACTGCTACTATTACTTTTGCCACCGCTCCCATTACTTCCATACTACTTTGCTACTAAATATTTTGTTGCAGATATTAAGTCTTTCTGGTGTGGTTGAATTGACAACTCAGCTGCTAATACTTGAGGATATTCTTTGGCTCCCCTTGTGTCGAATCAATAAATTGGGTTGAATACTCTACCCTTGAAAACTGTTGCGATCCCCTATACTTGTGGGTTATCAATAATCAAGACGAAGTGGGATAGAGTCGGCGGAGGAGCGCATGTCATCGTCGGTGCAGAGGGTGCGGAGGACCTCATCCCCAGGAACCGGTGACTGGAGAGGCCGGTGGTTCCTGGCAGGGTGGAGTACATGAGCATGTCGTTCGGCACTGGCAGGAGGCCAAGGACTGGCCACGCGGAGGGTGCACGGGAACCAATCAGGTTCTACATGTAGATCCATGACCAGGAGGACATCGCCATGCTCATCATCCCGCCTGCCTTCAGGCCAGTGATGAAGCAATGGCTGGTCACCGGCCCTCCTCGCGTCGTCTTCAGCCTCTCCGCCAACAAGTGGTGCGAGTTCTCGGTCTAGGTGCAAATGTTCAAGGGGCACATGGTGGCTTAGGAGGGGCTGGGAGTACTTTTTCCAGCATCACAGGATCGTCCCTGGCAACCTCCTAGTTTTCAGGCTCTCTGGGCATCAACGCCAACACCTCGAACATCTGCAAGGTCCAGTGCTCCAAGCACAGTTGCATCGGTGACATCAAGCATGGCATGCAGTTTGTCTGTCTGAAGTATGAACCGAAGTAGTTTAGGTCTGAACTCAAGTAGTTTGATGTGAACATGTCTATATTTTGCCCGGGACCAGCACCCTGGGGTCCTACATGGGCATGGCATGGCATGCTGTTTAAACTTATGTCTAGTAGTGTTCTTATGCTATTTATGCCTAGCTTATCTGCATATTTTCATGTTTTTTCTTTGTTCTTCTGTTGTTGTTCTTGTTCTTGATCATCATTTGTGTTGTGTGCTGTCAAATGGGTGGTAAGTCCACCACATTTGAAAGGGATGAGCAGACCAGGTACTTGCACACATCCAAACAGTTGTGTTTGCATCTGCTCACCCCTAAAGCACAAACACAGGAAACCAAACAACTTGCACCCATCTGGCCTTGATGCAATGCAGACAACCAATCAACTTGCAGATGTTTGTTTTCTATGTGCATATGCTTAGCCAGGCCAAACTGGGAAAAGCATGCAAAGTGGAAAAAAACGATGCAGGTAACCAAACGCATCCCTAGGGACTCTCATTGAAGGGTACCTCGCGGCTCGCACACTTGGTTCGGAAGGGAGACGAGACGTGGCCACAGTCCCAGGGGACGGCAAGAACCACTATCGCCGTCGCCGAACGTTTGCTTTCTCTTCTTCCTAGGGAAAGCTGGCCTTCTCCCGCGAGGTACACCGCCCCCCTCCAACTCCCCTCCCCTCCATCTTCATCTAGGGTTTCTCAATATTGCCGCCACCGGTTGGTGCACCGTTCGCCTCGTCATCCCCGGCGAGCTCGCCAAGCACACCGTCCCTGAGAGCCACCACTGGATCCTCTCCCCTTTCCAGCACCACCGCTGTGAGAGGTCCTTCCTGTTGTTCCTCTGCATGCTTCCCCATCACATTCCTCCTCCCCTTGTTTGAAGTTGGTTGATGCAGGATCTGGACTACTATTTAAGACAACTCCAACCCTTTTTTATGTTATTTATGTGTGCCTTAAAATTATACATGTAGATGCTCAAGTAGGATCTCTACCTTTTGGTACTGATTTTATACTCCATAGTAAATTACATCTTGCATTGTTTAGAAATATATGCATTTTGTCGCCTAATATGTGAAATATTAGGGTCAATATCTACTGCTGCTTCTTGATTTTCTCTACTAGTTCTTCTACATTCAAGTCTAGCAGTACCTTCGTTTTCAAATATGTAAGGAATTGCTTCCGAAAGGACACTGCCTGCTACCTTATACATCTACTTGTTGAATGTTCAACTTTGCAAAATGCAGTGAACACCTATTCTGAAGTTAGAACTGTTGTAGCGTCACTCTGTATATCTTGCTTGCGTCTTGTCTGAATAAAGTTAAAAGTTAAGAAATAACTGAACCATACTGCTGCAGAGCAGGAACTAATTGAAACCATTTTTTGTTTTCCCAGTCAATGAGAGAAAGGTACAGTGAGCTTTTCATATGTAAGTTACAAAGGTCAGCAAGGCATTCCTTCTTGCAGTTTGACGAACTAATGAGAAAACATGCCGAAGTTAACTGTTACTGGTGTGACTTGCTAAGATCAGTAAAATACACGCACACAAGAGCTGTAGTATATTTATGTGGTTGCTAACTGAGCATATGCATGCACATGTCTGAACTGAGAATATACTTAAGCTCCTATTCCTGATTAGCTTAGAACATACTCCCTCCGTAAAGAAATATAAGAGCATTTAGATCACAATTTTAATGATCTAAACGCTCTTATATTTCTTTACAGAGGGAGTACATTATTTTTTGCGAATGAATGCTTTATCTGCATACTTATTTGAATATAGTGCAAATAACAGGAAGAAATAGAACCATACTGTTTGGCAATCAGCAAGAAAGTAATTGTAGTTTATTTTGTTAGAGAAATAGATAGACTTTGGTAGTATATGTTCAGATTGTCGGAACAAGTTCTCATACATATCTCTGGAGTCTTGGTATATATTCCCTCCGTCCCAAATTTTTTTGTTTTAGATATGTCTAGATACGGATGTACCTAATACTAAAACGTGACTTGATACATTCGTATTTAGACAAATCTAAGACAAGAATTTTGGGACGGAGAAAGTACTTATATACTAAGGCCTTATTCCTGGAGAACAGAAGTTCAGAAAGGTCGTGGTGTTGCTCTGTACAGGAATTGCTTACATGCAGGGGAGGGGAGGAATGTAGGGGATTGGTGCAGGGGAGGAATTCACCAAATCCCCCTATGCCAAACCTCTTGATCACCCCCACCTGCCTCCCCTGCGATTTCTTGTTGCTTCCTCCGAGTGTTGATGAAGAGGATGCCAACTCTGTCCATTAGAGAGAGGTCAATCAAGCTTTAGACGACAGGCCAATAGAGTGGTACTATCAAGTGGTACCAAAAGGCTCCCACACTTGGGTGCCTATTAACCATTTAGTTTATTATATGAGCCCAATATCTGCTATTTATACAACCTTACAGGGGATATGTCAAATGCAAAGAATAGTAGCGTATCAAGTGTAATGAATTGTAAATGCCTAATATTCTACTCCCTCCGTCCCAAAAAATAAGCGTAGTGGTTTTAGTTGAAATTTCACGAACTTTAAACTAATACCATGACACTTATGTTGGGACAGAGGGAGTACAAAATAAAACAAAACCATACTTGTCTAATTATTTGTTCTAGCTGGTTCTTGGAGGGGAGAACGCAATGCAGGTCAGTGCAAAGATATAGTACTTTTTTTACTATTAAAGATATATTACTATGGAAGACAGAAGCCATGTTGAATCTTGGAATAGAGAGGGCAGAGGGGGATTATGAAGCAATAGTTGTGGTGAATAAAGAAAACACATCAGATATTCAATAGGATATTGTAGAACTGAACATATCGATAAGTAGATGGAGAGAAGAAGTGATTTGCAGAAAAAACTAAGGACATGGATCATTTTTATTTCCAAATTTTAGAACTTTGTGAAAACGTGCAATTTGATTTGCTAGGAAGAAAATGCCATGTTATTCATTTGGATTGAAAGAAAATACAATATACAGGTGATCCCATTCCCATCCGAGAACAACAGTGTATAACTTAAAATGCACGCATAACTACAACATCAATGAAAAGACACAGATGAAATGCTTTGTCGACATAAACACAAATAATGGCGTAGAGAAAATCATGAGCATTGTTGCAACTATAAATCTAAGAAGCATGAGCACGGTTGCAGATTATTTATCCAAGGTCCTACAAACAAAACGAAGAACTCATGAGGTGTCCCTCAGCTTTAGTTGTACTTGAAGGCAACAAATCTGCTAAGGAGCAAACTATCAAATACTACCTGCAGGTTTATCTAGACGACCACAGTTGAGGTCAGCCGACATTGCTTCATGATAGCGGCATAATCCATGTCCGGCCAGGAGGCAGAGCACGGTGGAATTGACACGCGACAATAAAAACAGCAAGAAATTAGTTATGTACTATAAATTACGGAGCATATAATAACACCAAGATTTCCCTGTTCCATCAATACCGAATTTGTACACGGGAGTGACTATTATATAAAACTAAGGACGCTTACACCACTTGAATTTCGTGAAGTAAAAAGCCAGAAAGTAAGTCACTGGAATCATTGTAATAATCCAATTGACTGCATCAGTCATGAATCATGATGTATATGAGACCTGCATCCGAACTTGGAGAAGAATTTATTACTCTCTGGAACCATAGAATTTGTAGAGAGCAAGACAGGGCCATGATGTGCAGCTATGCTGCTATTTTCCTCCCCACCTCATAATCTTCTTTTTTAGCTGTTGCAGGCTTGGTGATGACTTGCTGCACATTCTGTGCAACGTCAACATCACCTTCATGTAAATTGACATTGGTCATCCAGGCTTTGCCCCGTTTTGAATGCACATAATCTTTTCTCAAAAAAAACTTGGAGAAGAATGAAGCTGTATTTCCACTTATTGCTTCACCATAGTAAATATGTTCACCATGAGCTGTAGGCATTGAGGCCAGATGAAACATCCACTGAGAAGACACAAATATGAAAAAGGCCTAGAATTAAGATATCTGCTATTTAGATTACCAGGCCTAGGCTAATCTGGTATTGGTGACATTCTAGTACAGAGAAAGTATTAGTGTCACACGAACAATTACACGGATAACAAAATAGTACTCCATCCACAAGAATACACTATCAGAGAATGATTCACAACATAACACATTGGCACGTACTCTAGAAGACACCGGACAAGTAGCACAGACGGGCACTACATCAAACTAAAAAGAAAGTAGATTGACAGAAAGCACCGGCGAGATCTCCATCGACATTGGAACTCCATCCAGAGAGCACTCAGCCACGCAGCACGACGAAACCGTCTTCGTTCACCGGATACGAGGAGTAATCTTTGTACTCAAATCTCTTCACGCCATCAGACGTATACTCTCCCCAGAACTTCTCGTGCTCCTCTTCCAGCTTAGCTATGAAAGCGTCGAAATCGTCGGCCGATTCCTCTTGCCCCTGCTTTTGCTTCGAGATCTTGCCCACCTCGGAGAAGCCGGCGTCTGCCTCCGCCTTTTTGAAGGCCGCTTCTCCGTCGGAACTGCATCCCTTGCTCGGATGGTGACGACCGGCCGCCGGAGCCTTCCTTTTGGTGCTGCGCTGGCCCTTCCCGCAGACGGCCGCGTCCTCCGCCTTGCTGCACTGCTTGGGCGGAAACTCTCTGCTGGCCATCGCTCCTCGGATCAGATCTAATCACCGGAGGCTGGACGGAAATCAGGCAACTTGTGTAGGGGCTGCTTCAATTTAGCGCTCCCCATGGTTCGAAAAACCCTAGCAGCTCTGCTCCGTTCCGGAGATGGATTCCTTCTTCGTATCGAATTCCTAATTTTTTTAGAGGTACGAATTCCTAGATAAATAAGGCCATCCCGGTGCTCCTATTTAGCGCTGCGGCTGTCGGGGAAATCGATTCTGCCCATAGGTTTTTTTTCGGGTGTCTGCCCATAGGGTTTTTAGTAGGGCTGCAGCCGCTGCTGCCTGGTCCCCTCGCCTTCGGCTGCCCCCTAAACATTGAGAGATGGGAGACCTTGCATCTTCAAAAGTTTTATGTTATTTGTCTTCGTCTAGTGAACCTCGTATTTTGTAAAAGAAAAAAAGAATATCGTTCTTCTGGTCGTGCCATGGGCTTACAGAGTTTTTTGTCCTTGCTGATTTGATTATTCAGATTTGATGAGTTTATGTCGGTGTTTCGAAATTTCTTTATTGGTTTGATTTTTTGTGGAGTTGAAATCTTATATCGACACTGTAGTGAAGATATTGTGATCCGACGGCTTGCACTTCAAAAGGATCATCCCCGGCCCGAGTATGTTCATCGACCAAGGTTTTCCTTTTTTTTGGATGGGCAACTCAAGGCGCTTTAAAAACCATTCATAGTGACGGCTTGATGCAAGCAAGCGCTCTGTTCGCGTCAAGCGACACATAGTCACCCCTGTTGGTGAAACGCACAGGTGAGAAAGTGAGCAGCGCCATATCTTCTATATCTAAATAGTTAACACCCACTAACCTAGTTTTCCTCAACATAAAAGTATGTTACCTCATCATTCAACATGCATTGAGAAAGACCAACCACAACATGCAACCATTCATAATAAAAAGCCACCTGAACATGCAAACAGAATTTACATACTATTATGATACTTATATTATACAATAACCAAACAAGACAAATTACTTTTTTCAGTTTGAGTTCTCGTATTGTTACTCTACATATTCATGCTTCATACAACCAACTCTCACTGAATATATTGCAAAAAATTCCCGCAACAATGCATTGGGTATTTATTTTTTAGAGAGCAATGCCATATTGTGCCGGCCCGCAATGCATACCAGCTTAGGGAAACCTTCTAGAAGGGTCTAGTCGGTTCAGGTCCAGCTATTTCCTTTCTTTTCTTCTTCTAATGTTTCTTACCTACTTTCCTTGTTTTCTTTTTCTTTACTTAAGTGTTTAGGAATTTTTCTAAAAAAAATTGGACTTTAAAAAAATTAGTCTGTTCAAAACAGTGTTTGGAAAATTTTAGGATTTTTTTTTGTTTTCAAAGATTGTTTGGAATTTTAAAAAATGCTATTGTTTTAAAATTTTATTCAGAAGTTAAAAAATGTTCACATTTTGAAAATTACAAAAAAGATCAGAATTTAATAAAATATTTCTGTTTGCAGAATTTGTTCTTAAATTAAAAAATGATCAAAATTAAAAAAACATTATCAAGATGTGTTCACAAATTTAAAAAATTGCTTGAGAATCCTTTTAAAATGTTGCGGTCTCAAAAGTATTTGAAACTTCGAGCTAATGTTCATATTTTTCAAAAATCGTTCGGATGGTATTAAGCGTTCACTTTTATTAAAATGATTTTTTCCAAAAAAATGTCTGAAATTTTCCAAAACTGACAGACAAACAGTACGACAGTGACCAAATCGCTAGAGTATATCGCCTACCTAGTGGCGGAGCCAGGATTGAAGCAAGGCCCGGGCCTAAAAAAAAATTCCGCCGCAAGGGAGAAGCTTAACGTCCATAAGGCTTCTAGCTACCTCACAAGATACCCCATACTAAATATGTCTCAATTGAACTAAAAATTTAGAATTTAAACTCAGTCTTAACGATACAACAACATAGATAAAAATATGACAAAAACTATAAAGAACAGTACATGATTTGGGCCTTCTTTTCTTTGGGCTGCACCCCAGGCCTGCAGAAATACCTATATATTTATAGCCTATTAAATTTTCCACGCCCCGGGCCTGGGCCCTGGGTGCCTGGGGCCCAGCTTCGCCCCTGCGCCTAGCTACTATTTCGGGGTCGGTATAGTGCAATATTTTACTACTATTGCTGCCTAGAATAAGTCGGACCAGTAGACAGCGCACGTCACATAGGAACGACCCGGTGGATAGCCCCCACGCGTGTATCCCCCCCTCCCCGGAGCTCCTTTTCGGGGGAGCTCCTATTGAGCGTTGTAGGCGCCGCTGGCGCTCGCACGGACGTGAAGTGGGCCGGCCCAGCAACGTGCTACAAAGCCAAAGGAGAATGCAAAATGTCACATTAAATTCGGGGAGACATGGGACTCGAACTCCCGATGCCCAGTAGTCCCCCACACGAGTTAACCACTAGACCATGTTTAGTTCGTTGATTACTTAAGGAAAACAGAGCATTCACATAACCATGGATTATTTGACAAAAGAAAACATAAATATTAAAAAGCATTCACATAAACAATGAATTGAAAAGAAAACTTCACAAAAATGGAAAAGGTTCGTGAATTTGAAAAAAGTTCATCGAATTTTATAAAAAAAGTTCATTGAATTTGAAAAAAGTTCACCAAATTTGAGAAAGGGTTCATCGATTTTGATAAAAGTTCATCGATTTTGAAAAGAGTTCATCGATTTTGAAAAAAAGTTCATCAAATTTGAAAAAAGTTCATCGAATTTGAAAAAAGTTCATCGAATTTAAGATAAAGTTCATGAAATTTGAAAAACGTCATCAAACTTGAAAAAAGTTCATCGAAAATTGAAAAAAGTTCATTGATTTTCATAAAAAGTTCAACGAATTTTAAATGTTTATTAAATTTGAGAAAAGTTCATCAAATTTAAAAAATGAGTTCATCAATTTGGAGAAAAGTTCATGGATTTTTGAAAAAACGTTCGTTGATTATGAAGAAAAAGTTCATGGATTTACAATCGCGCATTTCAGAAAAAGAAATAAATAAAAAAGGAAAAAAAGACAGAAAAAATAGAAAAAAGAAAAAGAGATGCGAACTAGCAAAGAACAAAAAGGACGGAAGCAGTTTAAATCCATTGGTTCACGATGGTTCGAATAATTAGGTCGTTACGCTGAGAACAAAGAGGTCTAGAGTTCGATTCTTTGACTGGCACCATTTTTGCACTTTAAAACAGACAAAAGGAAACGCTAAATGGGCCGAGCCCAGCTAAGGAGCCTGCAGGCGCCGGTTTGCAGAAATAGAAGGATTTGCCCCTTTTCAGCGCCTTAAGCGCCCGAAAAGGTTTGCTGGCGCCCGCAGCACCACCTTGTGGGCCGGCCCGCGAAGGCAAAATGCAGCTAAGAAAATTCGGCAGAAAAACGCAAAAAGTGGTTTCTTCGGGAATTGAACTCGCGTCGCCCGCGGAGGCGAGCCTTCTTCGAGCTTAGCTGACCAACACAGCCGTAGCGCTCTTGTACTTTGATTGCCGCAAACAGCACATGAAGTAGTATTGCCGCGCTATTTAATTATCACCTTGTTCTTTTATTTATTTTTAAAAAATTCGTGAATTTAATAACGCTCATCGATTTTGAGACAAAAGTTCACAAACTTCTAAAAAGTTTATCAGTTTGGAGAAATGGTTCATCATTTTTTAATATAAAGTTCATAAACTTAAAAAAGTTCACCGATTTTGGAAAGAATTATGAAAAAGTTCATCGTTTCCAAAAGAAGTTCACTGGTTTTGAAAAAAGTTCATCGATTTTGAAAAAAGTTCACAAATTTGACAAGAAAAAGTCATCAATCTTGAAAAAAGT
Organism: Triticum dicoccoides; assembly: GCF_002162155.2. NCBI lineage: Eukaryota > Viridiplantae > Streptophyta > Magnoliopsida > Poales > Poaceae > Triticum > Triticum dicoccoides. The sequence continues at coordinate 675,965,761 of NC_041393.1, read as the reverse complement.
TCATCGGATTTTGAAAAAGTTCATCGAATTTGAAAAACAATTCATCAAGGTTTAGAAAAAAGTTCATCGAGTTTGAAAAAATAGTTCATCGATTTTAAAAAAAGTTCAAAAATTTGAAGGAACAATTCATCAATCTTGAAAAAAGTTCATCGGATTTAGAAAATTTTCATCAAATTTGGGAAAAAATATCTAATTTGAAAAAAATCCATTGAATTAGAAAAAATTCGCGCATTAAAGAAAACAAAAAAGAATGAACAGAAAAAGATAAAAGAATAAAACGAACTTAAAACAACATAAATGAAGTAACAGAAGTGTATTTGCACATGTGGGACTGTGTTGTGATGGTTAGTGTGTAACCCTCGAAGTGAAGAGGTCGTGCGTTCGACCCCATCTACCTAAGCATTTTTACGTCTCCGGTGACAGAAAAACAATTACAAATGGGCCGAGCCCACTGAACGTGGAACGGGCGCCTGCAGCGCCAAATAGGGAATGCCCCCCCTCCCCGGGTCTCCGAGCGCTAGTGCACCTACATGGTATACAATTGTTTGGTTCGAAGAATATTAAATTCACAATCCTTTTCCGAATGCATTAAATGAAAATCATGAACATTTTTTAATCTGATAGCCGTTTCTGATTCTCCTGAACAATGTAACGAATCAACAACATATTTACAATAGTTGGAAAGTTCTTGAATTCTTGAACATTTTTAAGATCATGAAAATTTGTTGAATTTGTGAACAATTGTTCAAATTGACAAACATTTTTAAAATTCACAAAAAAATTGAATTCATGAAAAAATCCCAAAAGATTTCTTCAGTTTGCAAATTAGATTTTCTTGAAAAAAAATAAAATTACGAATATTTGAAAATTAACAAACATATTTTGAATTCTTGGACATTTTGTAAAAGTGAAAATATTTAATAATAAATGAAAAAACTATTTACGAGCATTGTTTTATTTCAGTGTAATTTTTTATTTTTATGTACAATTTTTCAGGTAAAAAATACTTTTTGACTTTCATGAACATTTTTAAATCACTAAGATTTTTCAAATTCATGATCATTTGTTGAAGTCGCATGTAATTTTCGATTTCTCAATGATTTTAAGGTTGAGAACAGTTTTTGAATTTGCAAACAATTTTTAAAGACCATTATTGTATAAATCTATCAAAAAAAATTGAGGTGTTTTTTTCTTCTAGCCCGACGGATGCTCATAATTGGCGCTTATGACGCCGGCTTTTTTTCTGAGGGGTAAAACGCCATTTATTACTCAAAATCCGCAGATAGTGGGATACAATTTTGCTCATGGGGTTGGACAAGCCATACATGGCTTCCCAGACCAAAGAGTAACGAGCGTTTAGCTAGCCTATGTGCTTCGTAACTAATAGCACGACCCTCGAAAACAAAATTACATTGAAAATGAGTTGAATTGAAAATGATCTCACTAACTATCGCACCATATCTTCCTTTGCTGCCTCTATTGATATCGAAGACTACTTACTTGGAGTCACATGCAATGACTATATTCTGGACGTTGAGATCCTCAGCTAGAGCAATCCCCTCTCTACATGCAATAGCCTCTAGAATTGCAAGGTCATCTAACTCTTCGATGACCAGTGCTGAACTGCACAAAAAATTACCATTGCTATCCCGACAGACAGCTGCAGCTGAACCACCTCTTCCTTGTATTACACCCACATCTACATGAATTTTCACGAACCCCCGGGGAGGCGCCTTATGGCAAGGCGCCAGCTTGGGAAGTTGTTGCCCACGCCGCTGCTCTCGTGGGCCGGACCAACAGTCCATCGCTCGCTCGCGTATTCACGTGGTTGCTTCGCTCACCACTCAAAAAAATGTAGTCGCTTCGCTCGCTCAGTCCCCTAAAAGGGAATTGGTGCAGTCACTCAATAGTTGACCAGTTGACTGGTCAATCATTGACTTTTTAATAAAATATAAAAATATAATTAAAAATTGATTTTGTTCTAAAAAACTCGTGAATTCAAAATTGTTCATGGATTTTAAAAAACATCAGATATTAGAAAACATTCATTGACTTAAAAAAAATCATTGAATTTGAAAATAACTTCATTAATCATAAAAAAAGTTTGCAAATGTGAATAGAGTTTATCAATTTTGAAAAAAAGGTTCACAAAGTTGAAGAAAGTTCATTGATTTCATAAAATTGCATCGAATTTGAAAAAAGTTCATCAAATTCGTAAAAAAAAATCGATTGATTTTGAGGAATGTCACTGAATTTGGAAAAAAGTTAAAGCAATTTGAAAAAAATCATTATTTTTTTAAAAGTTCACAAATCTGAAAAAAGTTCATCTATTTTGAAAAGATGTTCACGAATTTGGAAAAAGTTATCAAGACCTCAGAGGATCATGGAGACATTCCCGGGGCCAAGGGTTATACCATACCATGCTATTATGAATTGTGTGAGATGCTTATCCTTTTTGTTGTTTGCACCACTTGATTGCGCAAACAGTCAATTATTAGGGTGATCTTCTCACAGAAAATATCAAGTTACAAGTGTTTTTCCAAGTGTTGCAACCGTCTACAACACGGAGCAATCCGGAGTGCGTCATGCCCACATGAGTACAACACAAATTGTGATGAAAGGTTAGACCGTACAAGCAAAAACACTCGGTGTCTTGAGGTTCTAGGAGAATCACTCTGAGCTCAGAGCATGAAGCATAGAAAGATGAATAAGAGTCATATGGAGATATGAGCGGCAAAAGTTTGCCTACCAGTTGAAGTTCAAGTCATCAGTGATGTTCACATCAATGGTTGTGAATAAGATCAGGATCTTGAATCACTTAAAATCATTATGAGAGATATTGGTTTGAGTGGGAGCATAGTTATGTTTTAATTTATTTTAATCAATAGTGCAAAAATAATGTATATGTGTAGTTTGCATTATAGTTGGAGAATAATGGCTGGCGGTTCTACCTTTCCCGTTGAAATTGATTAACTGTTATTTATCTGATTGAATCTTTACAATTGGTAAACGTAATGAGAGGATTGCCCTCTAGAGTGCCAAGAAGGATTTTGTACTGCATGCTTACAATACTCTAGAGACTCACATCCTTTGATCCAAAAGGCTAGAATTACATTACACTCTGCCTGCCTCCGAGAAACTCGATCTTCAAAATGTTTGGGATAGTTATGTGATATTTTTGGAAAATTGTTTTCAGAAACAAACAAAGAATAAAGGACATGTGATATGTAAAGAAGTATTTTGTTTGCAAGTTCTAGTGAAGCATTCAACTATGTTTAAGACTGAAATGTGTATGATCCGGAAGAACGCCAATCATGAGTTGATGGTTAGAACTTAAAGAGAAAGAACGAGATCAAAGGATGTAATGAGATTTACATGCCTAAAGAAGTTTGGGGCTCATGCAACTCTTAAAGTTGGATGTTTTTCTCTGAGTAGGGGAAATATTGAAATAAAACTATAAGAAGTAAAAGGCACAAAGAAAAAAGACTAGAATGTCCAACTCAGATATGAATGTCACACAAGTTATAAGATGTAGAGAATTTTGGTCAAGTAAGTGTAATTATCGAGAATTATGATTAGATTGTTGATCACTAGTTCTTCGAGATTGTGGTTAAAAGTACATAGCGCATCTCAAACATAATAAAAATTACATCAAGATTTCAAGATCACCGAACGACCACTACTGCTGTAAGAACGAGCCACCGACGCGTCAATGTCGTCACTCCCCTACCAAAGCCGGCTTGCGGTTGGGACAAGGTTTTGGTTACCGAATGGTGCATTTTTACCGAGGGGGGCGGTAAACGTGGTTACCACGGTTACCACAAAATTTCGAGCAAATTTTGAATGAATTTCAGACTAAATTTATAATTAAATTTTGAATTCAAATTCTTTCCAAATAGATATAGATAGCACTTGCACTTGTATTTGTCATAAAAGAGCTACGAGCTCAGTGGAACGTTATCTATGCGCGTGCTATCAGGTGCTGCCATAATTTACTATACATTGAGCGTTTGAATTCAAAAAATTCGATTTTTTTTGCTCAAAATGCCCATTTATCGAGGGGGACCGAAATATGCAGTAATTGTGGTAAACCTCAGAATTTCGAGTGGTAACCAAAACCCTTGTTGGGAGTCATTTCTTAAAGACAAGGCACATCTGTTATCTCTGGAAATTTCCTGGTACCATTTTTTTTGCAAGAAAATTTCCGATCTATTCATCTTCAAACATGGTAGTACAACGAATACCAGAAATAATAGAAATTATAACCAGATCCGTAGACTACCTAGCGACGACTACAAACACTGAAGCGAGCCCTCCAAACCTTATGAGGGGGCCGGTGTATGGACCATGTGCAGGAAGTAGTTCATGGAGGATGGCCCACACCGTTTTTAAAGTTTTATTAAACATTCCCTTGTGCTGGTGCAACGGTGACAAGTGTGTCATGGAATGGCCGAGCTCATTGTCTTATGATTGACCATGATTGGATGCACTGTGACCATGTGAAAACCACAAACACCATCAGTGAGGAAAAAAAGATAAGCGGCAACACAGGTATGTTACAGTGTTGAAACAGATGAAATGTTCTTACTAGGGTCTTGAGCCATGCTTATTGGGTTAGAGGCGTATGGTTTTTTTTCTTCCGTTGCAACACATGGGCATGCTTGCTCGTTATTCTAAAAGACTCCTACATAGTCCGCCAAGCTGGAGCACAAAGAATTCCACCAAGTCCACCTCGTACGCCACAGGCGTCCGATTCAGTTTATCATTGGATAGTGGCCCCAAGCAATCCATGACCTTTTCCATTACCTTCTTCTCGAGGTCGAGGATGAAGATGGCGCTGCTCCTGTACAGCACGAGCAGGGATCCCATGTTGAAGTTAAACCACTTCTCTAAGGGCTGACTTAGCGGGTGATACTTCGGGTACGGCACCGTAGTTGGAATTCTGATCACAGTGCGAAGCCAAGCCGCAGGGGTGTCGTCGCCACCTTCTCCGCCTTGCTGCGTCCAAACAGTCACGTGCACGAGATACACGCAAGCGATAGAAAGCTTGCCATCTCTGCTCACGCAGAGGAGCGGTGAGCCTCCGGCACGGACGGGGAGCTTCGTCATGGAGAAGCGCGCCATGCTCGTGCCCACCTCCGCGCTGAGTTTGTACAACAGGTGGTGAACTCGATCAATGCACAGCCAGTGCGCCGCGCCCTGGTGAACAACGGCGGATCTCTCACCCACAAGGGAGATGTGGGGGCTGTCCAGGCACAGGGTGGGAGCGCTCCAGCTGCGCGTGGCGGCGGAGTAGGAGTTGAGATACACCCCAAGATTTTGTACGATGGCCAGGAGCAGCTGCGAGAACGCGAAGCACCCTGGCAATGATGGCGGCTGCTTCCCATCGAGGTCGCCGCTATCGGCGGCTGTGATGATGGCGTAGCCGTAGACGGAGCACTCAAGAGGCGGAATAACATGGCGTTCGCCGGTGATAGGGTTGCAGAGGCCGAGGAGCTGTCTGGTCGTGGCCAATGTGCGGGGGACCAGCTGCATCAGGACGATGCCGCGGCGCGCTGCTAGGGGCTGGGCGTAGTTGAAGGTGCCATCATCGTCGGCGACGAAGGAGGTGAGGGCACAGGCCTTGGGGCCAAGCGGCGACCCCGGCGCCGGCAGGAAGGTGGGTGCGAAGACCGAGGTGTGCTGCATCATCCGCGTATCCATCATCCTTCCACATCGACCGAAACTCGTCTGCTGAAAGAAGAAGCCGAGGAAAAGCGCGCGGTGCCCCACGCCCTGGCCCGGGCACAGTCCGCGGAGGAAGGCCGGGTCGGTGAAGCGGCGCAGCCACCGTCGGCATGTCACGGCGAGCATAAAGAGGCCTTTGACGGTGCCCACGCGGGACAGGACCTGGAGGATGACGTCCTCCGGCAAGGCCGCGATGCCGTCCATGCTTCTCCGTGTCTTGGCAGCCGCGTCCGCCATGTTATGTTACCCGTGCACGATCGATTAGCGCTTTGCGCTGATGACGGTTTGCTTCGGCCGTACGTACGTAGGTAGTTGGGATGATGGATCGATTGTTGCTGCTCCGAACCCCAGAGATTTCCAACTAGTACTACTCATCATGTAAGCAAAGCCAAGAACTCGATGGAAAGCACGATCGATTCCGATTCAAACACAGGCCGAAAGTTGTGGATTATATTCCAACACGCCATAATTCCTACTGTGCACGTGCAACACTCCATAATTCCTTCCTCAAAGTAAAACACAACTGTAACTCATTGGATCGGAATCGCTTAGAGCTACTTGCTCTATCCTGGCACTAAACCATGAAATAAATTGTTTGAGGAGGTAGTATCTGTAAAACTTAAGTGAACTGTGTTGTTTTCGCCCGTATGTTTTCAGCCGAGCATTCGCAGCGGGTTTCCTGCCAGTGCGCCAGCTTGCTTCCCTTCTTTGCCTTCTCCTCGTCCATGCTTGTATGAGGCCGTTGAACTTTGTATTTCCGGTAAGTAATTAGTGAAAGCGGAGGCCCGGTTGAAAAAAAAACGGCAGAGCTTTTTGCAATATGTTTCGGGGGTTTGGGTGTTTAAAAGAATTTGCTGCGTAGGATTCACGTCGGGGGGCCCATGAGGGACCGACAAGCTCAAGGGGCACGCCCTAGAGGAGGGTGGGCGCGCCCCCAGGCTTGTGGCTCCCTTGACCACCCCTGGTGCATCTCCGGTACTCCGTACTCCGTGGGTCTATTTTGGTCCATAAAAAATCATGGTAAAGTTTCGTGGCATTTGGGCATCGTTTGATAGGGAATTTCTGAAAAGTCAAAAACATGCAGAAAATAACAACTGACGTTGGGCACTAGGTCAGTTTCATAAAAATCATATAAAAGTACACCAAAATCATATAAAATTGTTGTAAACATGATACGAATACTTCATAAATTATAGATATACTAGAGACGTATGAGGGCCGGGGAGGAGGGGGGCAGAGGTGGGCGTGTGCGACAGAGCAATAAAAAATTTACTCGAGCCCGTTTCGGTGGAGTATATTTACTCCTTCGGTTCGGGTCGGAGTAAAATTTATCCTGGCATCCCAGTGTGCATGAAG